>NC_083344.1:13198523-13198852 GCF_019175385.1 Lycium barbarum | reverse complement strand
TCATTCAAGGCTTACTCGAACTATTACTCAACAGAAAATAAGAGCTTTAGTTTCGGTAATTAGTATTAATCATCTAGATTCTAATATTGATAAATCAATTTTAATTAGCGCCATTCATGGTGCTACCGTAGAAAATACTTTATTTGAAGACGGTGATGGTGCAAATACATTCCGTGCTTTTAACCCAACTCAAGCCGAAGAAACTAAATTGTAAAAACGGGGATTTTACCCCCTTTATCTAATGCTGAATCGACGACCTATTCTAAGTAAGAAGAGCTTTTTGGATTTGAAAAAAAAAAAAAGAAACAACTTTGCTGACAATTACATAT
>NC_083344.1:13088503-13198324 GCF_019175385.1 Lycium barbarum | reverse complement strand
CGCGCCTGGCGGGCTGTTAGCTAGTGTGTATCATCTTACGAGAATAGAGGATGGTGTGGATCAACCAGAAGAGGTATGCATAAAAGTATTTGCCTCCAGGAGGAATCCTAGAATTCCGTCTATTTTCTGGGTTTGGAAAAGTGTGGATTTTCAAGAACGAGAATCATTACCCATAATATGTGGAAGTATCGACGTAATTTCATAGAGTCATTCGGTCTGAATGCTACATGAAGAACATAAGCCAGATGACGGAACGGGAAGACTCCTAGATGTAGAAATAGAAGAAGGTGGACGCCCTCTCCGTCGAAAGAAATGAGATTATCGAGGATACACACATTAAAAATATTAACCAAATTTGCCCGACGTAGAGGCAATCAAGAAGAACTTTTTTTGTCTTGATTCCAATTCAATATGGGCCCACAATTTTTTTTAACATTATTTGTTTTTTTAATATGGGATTCACTTTTTTTTAATATTGCTTGATTTTGTTAATCTGTGGTCCACTTTTTTTTCCCGTGAGTTTGGATGTGGTGAGTTCAATTTTTTATTTTAATACTGGTTGGTGTTTAATATGGGGCTCACAATTTTTTTTAAAATATTAGTTGTTGTTTAATATATATGGGGTCCACAATTTTATTTTTTACAATTTTGTTTTTGGATGTGGTGGGTTCCACCTTTTTTTTTTTTTTTTTTAATATTGGTTGGTGTTTAATATGGGCGCACAATTTTTTTTTAATATTGTTTATTTTTTTAATATGGGATTCACTTTTTTTTAATATTGCTTGATTTTGTTAATATGGGGTTCACTTTTTTTTCCCTTGAGTTTGGATGTGGTGGGTTCCACTTTTTTTTTTTTTTTTTTTTTTTTTTTTTAATACTGGTTAGTGTTTAATATGGGGCACACAATTTTTTTAAATATTAGTTATTGTTTAATATATATGTGGTCCACAATTTTTTTATGGGCCTGTTTAATATGAGGCCCAAAAGTTTTTTTTAACATTGTTTTATTTTTTTAATATGGGATTCACTTTTTTTTTTAATATTGTTTGATTTTATTAATATGGGGTCCACTTTTTTTTCCCGTGAGTTTGGATGTGGTGGGTTCCACTTTTTTTTTTAATACTGGTTGGTGTTTAATATGGGGCCCGTAAGTTTTTTTTTAATATTAGTTGTTGTTTAATATATATGGGGCCCACAATTTTTTTTGCCTGATTCTGTTAATATGGGGTCCACTTTTTTTTTTCCCGTGAGTTTGGATGTGGTGGGTTCCACTTTTTTTCTTCTCTTTTTTTTTTAATACTGGTTGGTGTTTAATATGGGCCCCACAATTTTTTTTAACATTGTTTGTTTTTTTAATATGAGATTCACTTTTTTTTTTTTTTTTTAATATTGCTTGATTTTGTTAATATGAGTTCCACTTTTTTGTTTTATTTTATTAATACTAGTTGGTGTTTAATATGGGGCTCACAATTGTTTTTAAATATTAGTTGTTGTTTAATATATATGAGGTCCATAATTTTTTATTTTTTATTTTACTTTTTTTTAGGGCCTGTTTATTATGGGTCCAAAAGTTTTTTTTTATGGGGCTATCAACGGACGACGAAGATGGCCCCAACTCGTGCTTCTAATAAGTAGTTATATAGATTCCCTCTAGTTTTTCAACTTAAAATCAATCTCTTTGTAGCTATTTCAAAAATGATTTCAAACCCCCCCCCCCCCCCCCCGGGGTAATATGGGATTGTTAAAAGGATTGTCTGTTCATGCATTAAAACTAATATATTGAGGAAAAAATCATTATTTCGTGACAGGATTTTTGGTCCTATGAAAAGCAGAAAATGACCTTGAGTTGGTATTTCAATGCACCCTAAGTTTTTAAAACTTCTACTACTTCTTTTGGTAGACCAGTTATCTAATATCCTTTGGGGGAAACAATTGAGCGAAGTTCAAGGATTAAAAAAAAAAAAAAAAAAAAAAACTAGGGAAAACCACACAAAATACTCCTAAAAAGCTAAATTTTTGCTCGCCACCTGCCCTATCTAAACTAATTTAGCTTCTTACTGAACCGACCGAAAATATTTACTCGAGTGTCCCCTCGTCATAAACCCTTCTTCCATGTTACTATCACAATATATTTATATATCATGATGGTACCATGGTGGACTAAGAGAAGGACTGAAACAATCCTACATGATACCATATCAGTATGTTTATATACCACGATGGTATTACGGAGGACTTCAGAGTGTCTCATTGAAAGACCGAAGCAGTCTTCCGTGATAAGATCACAATATATGTATATAAAATGATGGTATCTTTTTTGAGAAAAGTGTGTCTTTTGAATAAAAGAACATGATACCATCTCAGTATATTTATATACCTTGTTGGTATCATAATTTTGGGGCCATTTTGGATAAATAATTTGAGGGCATGAAAGTAAAGGGGTAAGGGCAGGTAACTATTTTGTTTTTCAAGGGAAGCGACGGTCTTTCCCCAAAAAGCTATTCATGGAGTGTATTTTGACAAGAAGGAAAATCTTAGAAAATTTTAAAAATAAATTGAAGTGTCACTGCAACTTGCTCCTTGTCGATTTCATGTAATGTACATGTGACGTTCAAAATTTTCCGCTATGCCCCAATATATGATCATAACAAACTAATGAAGATTAATTATACTTGAAATTTTTAGTTAATTCATGTTTGTCCATCTAAAGAATTAAGGAAGTGATCATAAAAAGAGGGCAATTTCGAAAGGGGACAATACATTAGGGGTGCAATACAAAGAATTCATCAGTTTCGTTAAACTGAACAAGTTAAGGATATCAGAAGCTCATAGGTTCAAATCCAATAGAGTATGAACACTTCTACCCAAGAAAATGACGCGTGCTGTCCATAAAAGTGTCCAATCTTGAACTTTTATTCCCACTTGACAAAAGTTTTAAACAATGACACTTGAAAAATTCTGTTACACCCTGTACTTTTGGAGAAGCACTTATTAAATTTGAACGTAAGTATGTCGAGCTATGCCTAGGTAAAACAACTTTGGATTATGAGAAATGGAGCATTATCAAGTATAATCAATGATAAATATCATGTATGGAGAGTTTCGAAAGATTCCGGGACCAAGCAAAGCGAAGAATGTGTGCTACTTGATGTTGTGGTAAGTTTGGTCTTGAAGAAAGTTGGTGTGGCTGAATTTCTTCAAGCATAAGGTATGTTCTTCATCCTATCTCTTATGTTGAGTTGATTTGAAGGTTTTGCAAGTCTTAAAAGTGAAAATAGTTATGGAGGAAAGGTTATAAAGTGTTGTGTTGTAGTTGCTGTGTTTATGGACTGTTTTGAGCATGTTGTGGCCGAGTCGCTGGGCTGATTTACATGTATAGAGAGGGTATCTAATGTTGTTGGTGTGTTGATGGGATTATGCTCCTTGATCGGGAAGAAAGGAAGTGTATATTGTTGTTGTATGTTGAAAAACATCGTGTGGAATGTTTTATGGAATATTTTGGTATTGATGATAATGTGGTTGATATTAGTATTGCTATTGTTGTTGTATTGTTGGTATTGTGATTTCGGGCTAGGGATATAAACATGGGAGATGCTGTCCGAATTTCAGCAGATTTTAAAAGGAATTAATTTCAGGGCTTAAAACAAGCATATGACGACAAGCCTAACAATAATTCGAATTCTCTTGAATGTATATTTACTAGCTTGGGAGGATAAGCGTTAAATAGTTAAGGTTAAGGCGATCGAAAAGGTATGTCAAGGCTAGTCCCTTTCTTTCAAAAGACATGATTTCTATGTTATGATTCCATACATATTTCCATAACCTCCTTACGTCCAAAGGTTAAAAGTTTATGATTCTTAAAGCTTCTTTACTTCCAAAAGTTAGAAGTTCATGATTCTTAAAAGCTTCTCATGATACTAAAGATGGGATGTTTTCTATGATGAACATGATGATGATGATTCTAATTCTAGAAATTCCAAAGCTTATAATTTTAATGCTATTATGAGATTATTGAGCTTATTTTATGATTTTCTTGACTTATTCATTGTTGTTAATCTCACCTTATAATAATTGTTCCTTCAAGGTAAGATATAGCGATGATGATTGTGCCATAATATAAATCGGAGGTTACCAACCTTACGTCACTCCGATAGAGTCGTAGCTTTTATTTGGGCTCTCATGCATGCTACTTATATTATATATATATATATATATAGGGGATATGGGGAAAGGTGAGGCGTTATATACGCATAACCACCTGATCAGTTGGTATATTATGATATCGTCCCGGACGCGGGATATATGGGTAAATGGATCGGGCTGCACGTTCCGTAGCAATATAATATATATATATATATATATATATATATGGATCGGGCTGCACGTTTCGCAGCAATATAATATATTTATGGATCGGGCTGCGCGTTCCGCAGCAATATAATATCTTTATGGATCAGGCTGCACACTCCGCAGCACTATTATGTTATATATGCATATGAGAAATGTTTTCTTTGAAAGCTAAGCATGCATGGTATCCGCCTTATGAGACAATCAGATGTACAGGTTATCTTTATCTCATGTTATGCTCTATATTTCTTATTATGTTGCTATTCATGCCTTACATACTCAGTACATTGTTTGTACTGACGTCCTTTCTTGTGGACACTGCGTTCATGCCCGCGGGTAGACAGGTACACGGACTTGACCCGTAGTTGATTTATGAGCGGATTCTCAGGAGCACTCCACTTACTTCGAAGCTGCAGTCTATTGGTATTGGTCCTTACGGTCGCTTGTGTTCTATGTAGAGGCTCATAGACATGTGTGTATAGTTAGACATTTCATAACCCTACCGGTCCATATCATTGTATAACATTTTAGTAGCCTTGTCGACGGGTGATGATGGACATAATTGTTGAAGATTATATAGAGATGTGCCATTATATTGTGGTATATGTCCTTACGGATTATGATATCCAGGAGCTATCTTTATGATCCACCCAGAAATGTTTATGAGATGCATGTCTAGAGGTGTTCGGTGTGTTAGCTCCGGGTGCCCGTCATGGCCCTCTGATTGGGTCGTGACAAATTCATCAGAATGTGTGGTAAATTCATCAGAATGTTTCAATAGTGTATTTTAGCACACATTCTGCTTTTAATATATGTTTCTCTTTACCATCCCCAAACTTCCTAAAACTCATAATTTGGATAACTCTTAAGGAAGATTTAAAAAGAAGTAAAAAGTTTTAAACTAGGGACGAACAGAAGCGACAACCATACCCACCAACTTAATACTTGTGTCCTTCAAACAAAAAATGATTTTCACTGATAGCCATTCTAAAATGATCATTACGTATGGTTCATTCTTTAACATCTCTGCCCTAAACCCACCCCCACCCCCCCTCCCCCACCCAAAAGGAAGACTTCATTTGTTGAATCTTCTCTGTATGCGTAGAGATGTATAGAAAGGGGGAATTATAAAGATTCAAACAACCAGTCCCCTTGGTTTTGTGGTACAACCTGGCTGTCAAAACATCCATCAGCCGAGTGATTCTTTGTTTATGAAAAGGGGGATATCCAAACCAACTATCACACAATTCAACTATTACACCGGGAACACTCTACTATGAAGTGTAAAACTGGCAGTAGAATAAAAAGAGCGATGAATTTTATTGATTGTAGACTGAGTATATATAGATCCTATATAGCTTCTACAGCAAGGAGATAAACTAAGAAAAGGATAAGACTTATCTAAGTATAACCTAAATATCCAGGGTAAGTTACAACAGAGAGTCCTAACTGGTAGGAACTACTAAATCTATAATTTAAAACTATGAATCAGATATTATCCTTTATTACGCCCCCGCAAGTTGGTGGCATCAACAACACCCAACTTGGAAAATTGCTGGACAAAAGAGGCTTTGGGAAGTGGTTTTGTGAGTATGTCGACAACTTGATCAGCTGAGTGAAGGTGGTGAACTTCAATATTCTTGTTCTGGACTTGTTCACGAACAAAGTGGAAATCAATGGCTACATGTTGCATCCTGCTATGGAAAATCGGTTTGGCACAAATGTAAGTGGTGCTTATATTATCGCAGAAAACTTGCGGAATTCCCTTAAGTGAAAGACGAAGTTCACGAAGAAGATTTGTGAGCCAGTTGGTTTCTGCAACAGCAGCAGCCACAGCTCTATACTCGGCTTCTGTAGAGGAACGAGATATTGAGCGTTGTTTCTTTGAGGACCAGGAAATTGGTGTGTTTCCCAGGAAAATAATATAGCCAGAGGTAGAAGTGCGATCATCGGGATCACCAGACCAATCCGAGTCAGAATAAACAACCAGACGAGAATATGGAGCTTTGGCAATCTGTATTCCATATTGACAGGTGTGACGAAGATAGCGAAGTTATCGCTTGACTGCTTTCCAGTGAGATTGACGCGGATTATGCATAAATTGAGAAAGCTTGCTAACTGTGAAGGCAATATCAGGACGTGTAAAGGATAAGTAGTGCAACTTTCCAATTACCCGCCGATAAAGAGTACCATCAGTAGGAGGATCATTCACCGAAGCTGCCAAAACGGTAGTTGAAGTCATATGTGTAGGAGCTCCTTTACTGCCTAGCATGCCAACCTCGTCTAAAAGATCCATAATATACTTTTGCTGGGACAAAACAAGACCATCAGTAGAAGAGATAACCTCAACACCTAAAAATATTGGAGCTGTCCAAGGTCTTTTAAGGAGAAACGATTGGCAAGACCATCTATTATATGACAAATCACGCGAATCTGATTTCCAGTGATGATTATATCATCCACATGTTATACCCCATTTTAACCGGAATCAAAATGGTTTACAACATTCCGGTAATTCCGGGGTTAATTAAAGTTAGGGAGTCACCACCTAATTATATATGGTGAATTAGGGCATCTAAGGTTGATTAAAGTCATTTTCTAAAGTTAACTCTATTTTAAAGTCTACGAAACCAAAAGATCTAGGTAAGGGTTCAACTAATCTAAAGGGAAGGTATTAGGCATCCTTTAAGATCCATTAACAATGGCTAACCGACCGGACTTATGTTAATTAATTAAGGCTAAAAAATGCAAATATAATATTTTAAATATTTAAGAAAATAGCTTGAAAGTGTTGCTAAGGTTATAATGGAAATATAAATATGCTATTTAAAATAAGACTTGTAAAAAGATAATAATTTGCATAAAAGACCTTAGTTATAAGTAAACCACAGGAAGTACGGGATTGTGCAACATTTTATAAATATTTGAAACAATTTAATGACTAGGTATTAATTGATTTTACGGCTTAGGAGTATAGACAAAATAAATAAATAGCTAATATAAATTTGGAAAATAACTTTATAGTCAAACTCTTTTCTATGGTTAAATTAGGCACTTGGCAAAAATGAAAACTTCGAAACATAGAAAACTTATTTTTTCTTTCAAAGATATACTAAAATAATTCTATCATTATATAGAAATAACGCCCGTTTTCTTTCAAAGATATACTAAAATACTTCGAAAACAAATTAAAGTATTTCCGTTATACATTGGGATAGCATCCTAATTAGCCTATCCGATTAAGATCTCCTAGAATCATAAAAAATGAACCAAAACGTTTTTGTTGTTATACCGAAATGAAACCCAATTAACCCACTAAGTTAGGTGTTCTAAATAGTCAAATAATCACGCATGAACACAAATAAATCAAGCCAAATATAAGATGTTGTTCTAAAATGTAATAGGCTTTCTCGCTTTCTCCCCCTTTTATATTGTTTCAGCCCTAGTTGTTTTCCGCTGGGGAGAAAGAGAGACTCGAATAAAGACTTAAGTCCGATCAACCCTAGTTGTTTTCCGCGGGGGAGAAAGAGAAACTCGAATCCTTGGAATTAATTTCGGCTGAGCTTAACGAACTAGGAAACACGAGTGGAGAAATGCAATCGCTCGATCTAGCAGCGAAATCGAGTCTCGTTCGAGACTCCTCGCAATCCCGGATGTCATGCAAAACAAAAAAAGAAGAAAAGAATTAGAGCGACGACATAATTTTTATAATATACGCGATCATCATGCATGGAAAACTTAAAGGCAATTATCATGTGCGAAAGAAATGTCCAGCCCCCCCCCCCCCCCCCCCCCCCCCAAAAAAAAACAAGAGCTTACAGCCGAACTAATGACATATGAAAAATAGATAAAATGGGCAGTAAGGCCCCAATACCAAACAAAGCAGTCAAAGGAAAACAGGTGCAGGCCCAATAATGTGTCCAAGCAACAAAAGAAACGAATAAAGTAGGCCCAAAATAAAGTAGGGCAGTTTCAGTTTTCAAAATAAATGACTCATGTATACATTACGTATATTCGAGTATACTTCACATATAAACGTTCATAAGGATGTTTAGATGGTTAGTATTGGAAAGCTTTTGCCCCCGTCTTCCCGATGTTACACAAGTTCCAAGGGATTTCATGAATCCCAGGCATGGCTAACACTGGGGAGGGTTCAAGCTTGATCCATAATGACCAATCTAACCTCCCCATTAATTTGCTAAAACGAAAGTATACTAGTAATATACGCACATATACATAATTCAGATACAGCACATTTATAACATATAAGCAAGGCAACACTCAGACCTAGGCAGAATCAAAATAGTGTAACATTCGTGGCCTTTAGGCATAACAGGATTGAGATAAGACATGTTACTGTCTACAAGAGTTTGGACAGGACATGCTCTATACATTCGGCTTATGATAATACTCACATCTTATACTTTCAGTTTGATCACGGGCAGAGATAAACATACAGAATGCAAAGTATTTTTTTGTGTCACACCTAACATGTGTAATTATATTAACAGAACTAACTCAACAACTAAACCATCATATAAGACTGATTAAGTCCGGATTAACATCAACATACAAATAGACTCATCTATTAAACTAAACTAATCTAACTAATCAGCATACTTTAAACCTATACAACAATTAAAAAAACATAGATAGAGCTTAATCCCTCAAACACGCAAATAAAGTCATCTAATGAGCTTAATCCACCAAGGGTATTAAACTTCCTATGTCATGAAATGTATGCTCCAAATAAAGGGTGTTGGTTTAGCTCTACTCTAGGTTGACTAAGAGCGGGTTCACTGGACGCAAGGTTCCCGAGCGGACAACTCGAGTGAGAAGGCTACGCGGTCACACGGAAAATCCGGACACCCCGCGCATATGCCAACTCTCCTAAATTTTGGATTTTGAAGGAAATTTGTGGGTGCGCAAAACACACCTCGCGTGTACGTGTGATAGTGTGAATTTTCAGATGTGGAGAAAAGTGATACGAAATGACAGTTTATCAAAGATAGTAACACATAAATAATTTATATTAGACCAACAATATATCACGCAAGCAATTTATAGCATCTGAAATAGTTTAAAGCAAGTAAAGTAATTAAGTTAGCACATTAAGCCTAATTAAAACTAAGTCCGTTATGGTTAGAACCTAAGTAGTCCCCAGCGGAGTCACCAAGCTGTTATACCCCATTTTAACCGGAGTCAAAATGGTTTACAACATTCCTGTAATTCCGGGGTTAATTAAAGTTAGGGAGTCGCCACCTAATTATTTATGGTGAATTAGGGCACCTAAGGTTGATTAAAGTCATTTTCTAAAGTTAACTCTATTTTAAAGTCTACGAAACCAAAAGATCAAGGTAAGGTTTCAACTAATCTCAAGGGAAGGTATTAGGCATCCTTTAAGATCCATTAACAATGGCTAACCGACCGGACTTATGTTAATTAATTAAGGCTAAAAAATGCAAATATAATATTTTAAATATTTAAGAAAATAGCTTGTAAGTGTTGCTAAGGTTATAATGGAAATATAAATAAGCTATTTAAAATAAGACTTGTAAAAAGATAATAATTTGCATAAAAGACCTTAGTTATAAGTAAACCAAAGGAAGTACGGGATTGTGCAACATTTTATAAATATTTGAAACAACTTAATGACTAGGTATTAATTGATTTTACGGCTTAGGAGTATAGACAAAATAAATAAATAGCTAATATAAATTTGGAAAATAACTTTATAATCAAACTCTTTTCTTTGGTTAAATTAGGCACTTGGCGAAAATGAAAACTTCGAAACATAGAAACCTTATTTTTTCTTTCAAAGATATACTAAAATAATTCTATCATTATATAGAAATAACGCCCGTTTTCTTTCAAAGATATACTAAAATACTTCGAAAACAAATTAAAGTATTTCCGTTATACATTGGGATAGCATCCTAATTAGCCTATCCGATTAAGATCTCCTAGAATCATAAAAAATGAACCAAAACGTTTTTGTTGTTATACCGAAATGAAACCCAATTAACCCACTAAGTTAGGTGTTCTAAATAGTCAAATAATCGCGCATGAACACAAATAAATCAAGCCAAATATAAGATGTTGTTCTAAAATGTAATAGGCTTTCTCGCTTTCTCCCCCTTTTATATTGTTTCAGCCCTAGTTGTTTTCCGAGGGGGAGAAAGAGAGACTCGAATAGAGACTTAAGTCTGATCATCCTTGGAATTAATTTCGGCCGAGCTTAACGAACTAGGAAACACTAGTGGAGCAATGCAATCACTTGATCTAGCGGCGAAATCGAGTCTCGTTCGAGACTTCTCGCAATCCCGGATGTCATGCAAAACAAAAACAGAAGAAAAGAATTAGAGCGACGACATAATTTTTATAATATACGCGATCATCATGCATGGAAAACTTAAAGGCAATTATCATGTGCGAAAGAAATGTGCAGCCCCCAAAAAAAAAAAAAAAACAAGAGCTTACAGCCGAACTAATGACATATGAAAAATAGATAAAATGGGTAGTAAGGCCCCAATACCAAACAAAGCAGTCAAAGGAAAACAGGTGCAGGCCCAATAATGTGTCCAAGCAACAAAAGAAACGAATAAAGTAGGCCCAAAATAAAGTAGGGCAGTTTCAGTTTTCAAAATAAATGACTCATGTATACATTACGTATATTCGAGTATACTTCACATATACACGTTCATAAGGATGTTTAGATGGTTAGTATTGGAAAGCTTTTGCCCCGTCTTCCCGATGTTGCACAAGTTCCAAGGGATTTCATGAATCCCAGGCATGGCTAACACCGGGGAGGGTTCAAGCTTGATCCATAAAGACCAATCGAACCTCCCCATTAACGTGCTTAAGCGAAAGTATACTAGTAATATACACACATATACATAATTCAGATACAACATATTTATAACATATAAGCAACGCAGCACTCAGACCTAGGCAGAATCAAAATAGTGTAACATTCGTGGCCTTTAGGCATGAATAGGATTGAGATAAGACATGTTACTGTCTACAAGATTTTGGACAGGACATGCTCTATACATTCGGCTTATGATAATACTCACATCTTATACTTTCAGTTTGATCACGGGCAGAGATAAACATACAGAATGCAAAGTATTTTTTTGTGTCATGAGGATGGAAACAACAGTCACCAAATCTCTTCATCTGAATCGAAACAAAACATCATGCAAGAGAAGCATACCATTCTAAATCGTACAGTGTCCTCAAGTGCACAAACAGGTTCAAGTTTACCAAAGAAATAGTCATATAGAATGCAATTAGTATATTTGTCATCCAGACACATCACATGACTTTATTAGACTTAACAGGATGTGGACAAAAGTTTTCAGATATTAAAACTGGTTTTAAGATCCTTTTAAAAACCTTCAGAGCATGTTCTGATGGATTTTTATACTGAACTGGCAGCACACAGATGGTCTCAGTTTTCGTACTTTAAGGGAAACATATGGCACACGGAATATCAAATTAGCCAATTAAAAATCAAGTGACCTGCCATTCCAAACTTCAATAGATGTAGTTATATATTCAGTGAACATAGGAGCCCTATTCTAAGGTTAATTGTACACTTTGTCATCAAACAAATTCTTTACAGATTTGCCTAATTCATTAGCTGCCCTAGATCACTAACGACTCCCATTTTAACTTAAATCAATACAGAGATGTCTTAAAACAATCAAAAGGGAACCATTCGTATGCTAGTTGGGACATACAAAGGGGTGGGATGTATCAAGTAGGGAACTTAGGCGTAGTTTTAGCACATTCTTAACCAACACCTTAAACAAATACAGCAACAGGTTATAGGATTCATATTTAATGCTACCAATAAGGTTAAAAACATATCTTCCTTTATATGAGAGTATAAGACCTCAACTCCCATATGACTAGAGGGACGTAGCTAGAGTCTGAAATAAGGATGTGATTCAATCTTAATGGCACAGGCCATCATGCAAGAAACAGGATTATTAGCACACTTAACTCATTTGATCCAAACCACAAATTACACCTACCAAGCAATAGACTACCAGACTAAGATATAGTCTACCAACACTGTTTGAAACCAATCAGCATCTAATCTACATTATAGAATGATCAACCTTGTCATGACAACCAAATAAATCAACACTGAGTGCTTATTCAACATGGATACTGATCCAAATAATACTTTAAGGTAGTTAACCTAACAGGCTGACTAACAACCAGTACAAATTTAATATGACAAGCTGCAACAGGTAGGTAGGGCATAGAGGATCAAGTTAAGATAATCTATAGGGTTATTAAAACTAGGCCAAACCAATGTGTATAGACAAATCTCTTTATCAAACTAAAACCAGGATAGAGAAGAAGAGAGGTTATTCACCTGATCTATAGATGGCATATGAACAGACTCACACACATTAGGCCAACATATATAAGACCATTTGATTAAAACAGCTTGAACTAAGTAAGAAACATAACTCACACGTTCGAACCAGCTAAAGCCAAGTTATCACACCTAACATGTGTAATTATAGTAACAGAAATAACTCAACAACTAAACCATCATATAAGACTGATTAAGTCCGAATTAACATCAACATACAAATAGACTCATCCATTAAACTAAACTAATCTAACTAATCAGCATGTTTTAAACCTATACAAAAATTAAAAAAACATAGATAGAGCAGAAAAAAAAAAAAGGGAGAATTACCTTTTTCGGGTGCAGCGAAGTGGGGCTTCGAGTCTTCGATATACCCTCGAACACTCAAACACAGATGAAAAAGAAGAACAAACTAAGATTTAGGCTCGATCGAAATACTACTGAAATTGGAGTTCTAATCAAATGAGACTATGTTTTAAAGTTGTTAATTAAAAGTTGCAGTATGTTCAACCTTGATCCCCCCCCCCCCCCCCCCCCAAAAAAAAAAAACTCCTCAACACTGAGGATGGGGTTCTTTTTATAGAACCCCCAAAACCCTAGATCCCCTTCCCGTTTTTAGTGAGAGACGAGTGAAAAAATGGAGGGAAAAATCCCTCCAAGGTTTGAATCAACCAATCACAAATAAGTATTCCAACTCACAAACGGACGAAGCCCATTAAAATAGCTCAGATCTAAAACGGAAAAGGAAAGAAGAAGACAAACCTACAACGGTTGGAAAACTTACGGGGAAAGGACGAGCATTGATTTCCTTTCCCCGAAATGGCCATGCAGGTCCTGTAGGAACAAAAGCCCTCTGCGATTTTTCCGTTCGCGTTGAAACAGAGAGAGGGAAGAGAAAGAGGAGGAGAGAGGGGCGCCGCTCGTTTCTTTTCTTTTAGGGTTAGATAGTGAATAGGTTTTAAAAGAGATGGGCCGGGCCGGGTAGTTAGAAATAGTGGGCTGGTGAGTTAAAAAAATATGGGCTGCAGATACACGAATTGGGCTCGTAATAATGGGCTTCAAATAGCTGAAATTGTTGGGTATTTTCTTCTTCTAATTAATTCCATTTGGGCTTTTTGGTAATTAACTTCTGCAACTTCTAAGTGATTAACTTGTATAATATGTATTATGTGATTAGTGATTAATATGTAGAAAATAAAGACTTCATAAAGTGTTGACTTATAATTAATTTAACGAGTCCGAATCCGAAAATGAAATGATGAAGAAACAACATAATGCTAGTAATAGTGAAAATGAAAGTAACCATATTAATAGTAGTAGAAATAAAGAATTTATCTCGTTAATAAATTTAGAAGCCCAAGGGAATAAATTGGAATAAAGGAGGGACAAAATTGGGTGTCAACACCACATAGATAAGAATATAAACAGTAAACCTAAAGTTATGCAACATAAATAAAGAGGAATCAGATTGAGTCTTGACAAACCCAACAGTTAGCAAATAATTTTTTAGCTCAGTGTACCTAGCTCGGGGTGCTCGTTACAAGCCATAGATCGCTTTGTTCAACTTGCAGACATGGTTGGAGAGACTTCGATCTTCAAATCCTGGTGGTTACCTCATGTAAACTTCTTCCTCAAGACGTCTTTGTAAGAAGGCATTATTGACATCAATCTGATGGATTGGCCAATTGTTTTGTGTCACAATTGTAAGCACCAACTGAATAGTTATTGGTTTGACTACCGGGATGAAGGTGCAATGGTAGTCTAAGCCTGGATGCTGGGTAAATCCCTTTGCAACAAGCCGAGCTTTATACCTGTCAATGGAACCGCCTGGTTTATGTTTAATACGAAACAACCATTTGCACTCAACTGCATTCATCGAAGGAGCAATTGGAACCAAATCCCATGTCCGATTCTTAACAACAACATCATATTCAGCCTGCATGGCTTCTCACCAAAGAGGGTAAGGACACGTTTGTTTGTATGTACGAGGAACAAAGGACGAGGAGAGTTGGACACTAACACTAAACTATTTAGGTTTGAGGCCATTTGTTTTGGAGCGTGTGACCATAGGATGAGTTGAAGTGGTTTTTGCGAGTGAAGGAACAGATGGAGTCGAAGCAAGTGTGGGCTGGGAAGGGTTATCGTTGGGTGAGTGAGAAGGTAGGTTGGAGGGCAGGGGTATAGCGGAGGGAAGTGGCATCGATTAGGTGCTTGGTTGTTGGCGATTTCTGCATTGATAGGTTATTAATGGTCTGGATGACCGGGAGGGGGGGGGGGGGGGGGGGGGGAGGAGTGTTACTGTGTGTTGGTGCAGTTGCGGCTGGTAATAAAGGAGAAGCTAAATTTTGAGAATTACCTGATATAACGGAGACGCCTTCTGATGTGTCAGACGTTGAGTTGGGCAATGGAGAGTGCACGGGCAGAGCATCTGGGAGTTGATGACAAGAATCTGAACTTGATGGTTTATTATTTACAGGTTGAACATCAGAACAAATTTCCCAAGCAATATTATCGCTTTGTTTGATTTTTAGATTGGAAAAAATATTCTGAAAAGGATAGGTGTCTTCCAAAAACGGAACATCCCTTGATAAATACATTTTATTTTGTACGGGATCAAAACATTGGTGGCAATAAAATTTATTAGAAAATCCTAAATATACACAGGGACTGGAACGTGGCTCTAATTTATTTGTGGCATATGGTTTGAGCCACGGGTAACATAAACAACCAAAAATTCTAAGGGATTCATACTTTGGAGCCTCTTGAAATAAAATTTCATAGGAACATTTATTTTGTAAATTTGGAGTGGTAAGCCGGTTTATAAGGTAGACTGCTTGGTGACAAGCAAAACTCCAAAAAAGTGAGGGCAAGAAGGCCTGGTGCAACAAGGTTTTGGCAGTCTCAATCACATGCCTGTGTCGGCGTTCAACTAGTGCCACTCTTTGGGGTGTGTATTGTGGTGTCACTAAGTGTTCAATACCATGGGTTTCGAGATAGGAGGATAAACCTTGAAACTCACCACCACCGGCAGTGTAGAGAGACAAAATTTTTGTTTGAAACCGTCGCTCAAGTAAGGGATGTAAAGCTTGAAAGACATCCGAAACTTCTTCATTTTTTATTTTAAAGTGAGCAACCACATGTATTTCGAGTACTAGTCCACAAATAAGACATAATATCTCTTGCTATCAATTGACAAAATAGGAGAGGGCCCCCATAAATCACTATAAATAATTTGCAATGGTCGTTGACTTTGTAATGAATTTTCAGAAAAAGGTAACCTGTGCATTTTATTAGAATAATACGAATTACAAACAGAATTTTCTAGAATGTGAAACTGGAATAGAAAACTGATGCAAAATCGTGTTTAAAATACGACTATTAGGATGTCCTAAATTCTGATGCCATAGGTGTAGAGGAACGACAACATTGCATTGAGGTGAATGATGTGCACTGCCCGATGGCCACTCATATAGCCCATCTCTATTCTGCCAGCGAAACAAAGATGTCCTCGTAGTCAGATCCTTCACAAAATAATAAAAAGGAAAAAACTTCAATGGAGGCATGGTTATCTCGGCAAAATTTGGAAACAAAAATAAGATTATTATTTATAGCACGAGAACATAAGGTATTAAGAAGCTTAAATTGCTGATTTGATGCACTTATGTTAGTGTTACTGGTATGAGATATTGGGATGATGTTACCATCTCCCATTGCTATCTCCTCTGGACCGTGGTAGTTGTGCACATCAGTAAAGTTTTGAGCATCTGAGACCATATGATGAGTGGCTTCACTGTCAACGATCCAAGGAGCTTGTTGAGTTGAAAAGCGAGCAACATAGTTTGCCTGAGCTTCTAGGTGATTGTGTGATTGAGATCTGCAGAATTTGGCAGAATGACTAGGACGGTCACATAATTGGTACTTCAGAGTGTTGTCATAGCGCTGCCGTTAGTTGTTTTTTCCAGTGCACCATGGTTGGGCACGCCATGGCTGGTTGGTGTCGGGAGAATTTGCACTTGGACGCCTGTTAGAGTTGTTTCCTTGGCAAGGTTGTGTGTTCGTTTTCTATGCAACAGCGGAAGTAATTGGTGTTGATAATGGCTTCTTTGCTTGTTCATGCTTTATGAAAAGTTCACGAGCCGGCAACTTTTCATAAAGTTCTGGATAAGAGATAGTAGAATCTCTTGCACGGATAGCAGCAGATATTTCACGGAATTCAGGTCCAATTCCAGTGAGGATTTTGATAATCAGTTCGTCATTAGACACAGGAGCTCCAGTAGTGGCAAGTTCATCATAGAGAGATCGAACTTGGTGTAGATAATCAGCGACAGGAAGGATTTCTTTCCAGAGACGAGCCAGGCGATTGCGCAAACTAAAAATTCTTGTTTGTGATTTGTTAGCATATGCAGTGTGCAAAGCATCCGAAGCAGCCTTGGCAGTGGCTGCAGCGGCAACTGTAGCAGCAAGCGTTGGATCAACTGAGGCCAAGATAGCGTTTTGAATTTGTTGATCTTGGCGATACCATGAAACAAATTCAGGATTTCGATGTCTTGATTATTTTGAGCCACTGTGCGGTTAAGGGCAGAGCGAGAACCATCGAGATGGCCATAAAGGTTGTGACCACGCATAAGCAAGGACACCTGTGCTTTACAAAGGGAAAATTGTGGCTGCCAGTTAATTTGATTGGTAACTAAGTGACAGGATTAAACTGAATAATTGTTGTGTTGGCATCTGAATTGCTTACAGTGATGTTTTGGACCATTCTGATGGGAAGGGTGGGAGGACTTATTAGAAAAAAAATACTCGTGAGAGTTGATTGGCTCTTGATACCATATGAAGTGTAAAACTGGCAGTAGAATAAAAAGAGCTATGAATTTTATTGATTGTAGTCCGAGTACATATAGATCCTATACAGCTTTTACGGTAAGGAGATAAACAAAGAAAAAGATAAGACTTATCTAAGTATAGCCTAAATATCCAGAGTAAGTTACAACAGAGAGTCCTAACTGGTAGGAACTATTAAATCTATAAATTAAAACTATGAATCAGATATTATCCTTTATTATCTACTACCCAGTAGCACAGATATTGGGTAACTTTGTCCATCAAGGCTTAGATGGGGAGAACCAGCATTTTATCTCGGTTAAAATTTAACCACAATCTCCCATCATCTCAATGACTAGCGATAGGAGTACACAACAGGAGAAACACAAATCCGAAAATGCTACAGTCTATAAATTACTCAATGTAATAAGATTTATAGGCTATAGGCCCCTCCTCGTATGAGGCAAAGAGGAGGTTCTGAATGTATAAATGGCTCCCCCTTACAGCTGCTGTACATCCAGTGGTAATTACCAACTGGTGTATTTTAAACCTAGCTAAGCTTTCCAAATGTACAGTTAGCTTGCCCTATCCAAGCTATTCAAATGTACATTTCACTAGCAAGGAACCGTCTACAAAAAGGAAGAGAAGTATATGGCCACGCCCTTTTCATGATGCAAAGGAGGGTATGGCAGCAGGGATTCCAAGTCCAAACAATAGAATACAAAAATCGGAAGGTTCGGAGCTCACCAATCAGAACTCCTTAATATCCAGCACAGGAATTGAAGTCATTTTCCTGTTGGTAGATGCATGTTCATCTCCAAGCCAAAAAGATAAATTACTAAGCCAGCAGAGAAGATCCTACAAACAGGTATCATGTGGTTGAATCCTCATTTTTGCAGTAGAAGTAACCACTATTCCTCTAATGTGAGTTCGGCTCCCTATTCAGTGTCTGAATCAATAGTCAGATACAATCTCGGTCTTACAGAATGATGTTGGCGAGGAAAATTAAACGGACCCTCTGATCTTTCTCTACCGCTCTTCTTTGATACTCCGTCATTCATGCCAACAAGCAATGAAGTTGTGTATAGAGTAGCATCATTAAATACGTTCAGATATCTTCAACAGAAGAACAAAGAAAAAAGAATAATTCTGACGACATCTCTTATCTCACAAATAAACATTTATCATGCACATTGGGAACTACTTGAAAAGGTAATAATAGCATACGAGTTCCACAAAACTACCCTAGGTGCGTGTATGTGGTCATATTAGAGTTCTAAATTTACTATATTAAGCATTCAAACATGACTAGTCACAGAAAAAATAATTATGATAAAAAAAATATATGGTATATTTACCCCAAATGTAAATACTAGTTTTGTTATACAGCAAATTAAGAGAATTAACATGTATAGAGGAGAGAAATGGGCTAGGAAATGTAGTGATCTGATTGAACAGTTGTGTAACTAGTATTTGAGACCTGATACTCCCAACAATCTTCCTAGAAGGCGGTTGGGGAATTGGGGGCTCTTTAGGTGTATGATCCTTTTTGTTGGTATAGTAATATTTACAGTTTGTTAACAAAAAAATAATAATATTTGTTGCAATCAAAAGTACTAGCCCTCAATGTAAATGCATATATAATGTGAATGTTGACATTTCTTCTATAAATGCGGAAATACCATTGTCAGCCAATGAGTCCAAGGAAGACTCTTTGGTTTGCGACGGCTTCCCTGAGCTCAACCCATTTGCAACTGTAGAATCCCCACCTGCGCCAAGCCTAAGTGAAGTCCAATCCTCAGTATGAACGTCAGTTGACACACCTGGCTGATGCCCCATATCTGCCTCGGCTGATGCAACCAATATCTGAAGTGATAAGGGATCCTTACTGCCAAATGATAGGGGATTATTAACTAAACCATCATTCATTTCAGCATATGGACGATCAACAGAAGATTCAGGAAGAAGAGAACAAGATCCAATGCCAGTGTCTGCAGCCAACGAGTAGCCATTAAAATCTACTACTAAAGACTTGAGACATTAGTATCTGAACCAAATAAACCCGGGGCCCCCTGGTTAACCGTAGGCAAAGACCACATATTCATCCCAAGTTCATCATCATTTGCATTGAACAGCCCCAGGCTTGAACTCCCATCATTAACAAGTGCATGGTCGTCTTGGCAAGAATCTGAAATTCCTTTAGGCCTACCGGGAAAATAGACTTTAGGTGCATCAGTATGGTTGTGATTGTAAATGGTGCAGAAGAGATAAGTGGCTCATTTTCTTCGTCAGAATCACTTAGGACAATAACTTCAACATCTCTAGCTGGTGCTGGGGGATTACGGTCATTACGACCATTGTAGTTATTTTTTTGATCAAATCTTCTTTTATGAATATTCCAGCTGAACAACGCCTCTTTCACAGTACCCGGCATCACCTAAGTCAACACCACTTATCATATATATAGTTGTCAACTTAAGATCACAGACTCTGAATCCAATCAAATATTATCATATAAAACGAGACGGTGGTAGTAGTTATCAAATGAAACAATACCATCACATAAAATGAAATGGAGAGAGTAGTAATTTAAAAAAAAAAAAATAGTTTAAACCAAACAGGCCAAGAAGGAAGTAAATTGTTGCAGGGGAGGAAAGGTTAGACAACATTTTTGCACATTTGGTATTGAATCATGAACAACTGGGCATTCTCTAATTCCCAAGCATCAAGTTAGCAGCGAAAATTAGTTAGCGAAGACATCAAATATTATATGCCAGAAGATATCAGAAGGGCAAAAGGAAATACAAATAATGATTGAGCTAACTAAATCACCTCCCAAATAGATTTCCAGCAGCAAGAGTAGTTCCTTGAACATAGTAATCGACATTCTCTGTTACCTCCTCCAAGTTATTTGCAGTCTGCAGAACCTGCCAGAAGAAGATAAGAAAATCAAGCTACAGGTGTCTCAACATAAGACTTCATTTCCAGCTACAAAGCATAGATTGAAAAATAAAGAATTTTTTCTTCTCAGATATTTTACACTTGGAACTATGCATAAGTGAAAAGAATACCGTTGTATGAGTCTCCAAACTAATAATCAAATATGCATGATATTGATCTTCTTCATCTTCCACTCTTGAGGATTCGTTGAGATGGGTACGTGTATTCTTGTAGTAAACTGTCCAAATTCCCTTGCAACCCGGTAAAGCTTCCTTCAAGAAATAAAATTTAGCATCAAAATTACTTTCCCCAGCTAGATTTAAGTACACTATTCACTATCAGGCAATGTCATGATATGCTGAATATCTATGATTAATTAAGTTATAAAACAACATAACATTTTCCATTAGTCCAAGTTAAGATACCAATCAAGGTTGCGTAAGTACGAAAGCAGAGAAACACAAAAATTCCTGAACGCTTAGCACTTTTAGAAAGCTCATAAGTCATCTCATTGATATCAAGATATGAACATTGAACAGAGAAAAGCAAAGAGAACAATCGCATCATTCAACAGGAAAACTGTAGTACCATTAGAGAATAATCACATCGTTCACCATGGTACAACACAGAATGCCCCTTAATACTGAATATATTTGCTTGATTACCAAAAAAAAAAAAGGACAATATTTTTTTTTAATCAAGCAAATATATTAAGTATTAAGGGGCATCCTGTGTTGCACCATGGTGAATGATGTGATTATTCTCTCATGGTACTACAGTTTTCCGGTTGAATGACGTGATTTTTCTCCTTACTTTTCTGTGTTCAATGTTCATATCTTGATATCGACGAGATGACTTATGAGCTTTCTAAAAGTGCTAAGCGTTCAGGAATTTTTGTGTTTCTCTGCTTTCTTACCGACGCAACCTTGATTGGTATCTTAACTGGAACTAATGGAAAATTTTCTGATGTTTTATAACTTAATTAATCTTAGATATTCAGCATATCATGACATTGCCTGATAGTGAGTAGTGTACTCAAATCTAGCTGGAGAAAGTAATTTTTATGCTAAATTTTATTTCTTGAAGGAAGCTTTACCTGGTTGCAAGGGAATTTGGACGGTTTACCACAAGAATACACGTACCCATCTCAACGAATCCTCAAGAGTGGCAGATGAAGAAGATGAATATCATGCATATTTGATTATTAGTTTGGAGACTCGTACAATGGTATTCTTTTCACTTATGCATAGCTCCAAGTGTAAAATATCTGAGAAGAAAAATTGCCTTATTTTTCGATCTATGCTTTATAGCTGGAAATGAAGTCTTATGTTGGGACACCTATAACTTGATTTTGTTATCTTCTTCTGGCAGGTCTTGCAGACTGCAAATAATTTGGAGGAGGTAACAGAGAATGTCGATTACTATGTTCAAGGAACTACTCTTGATGCTGGAAATCTATTTGGGAGGTGATTTAGTTAGCTCAATCATTATTCGTATTTCCTTTTGCCCTTCTGACATCTTCTGGCATATAATATTTGATGTCTTCGCTAACTAAGTTATGCTGCTAAACATGATGCTTGGGAATTAGAGATTGCACAGTTGTTCATGATTCAATACCAAATGTGCAAAAATGTTGTCTAACATTTCCTCCCCTGCAACAATTTACTTCCTTCTTGGCCTGTTTGGTTTAGACTAATTTTTTTTTAATTACTACTCCCTCCATTTCATTTTATGTGACGGTATTGTTTGATTTAATAACTACTCCCACCGTTTCGTTTTATATGATAATATTTGACTGGATTCAGAGTCTGTGATCTTAAGTTGACAAATATATATATGATTAGTGGTGTTGACTTGGGTGATGCTGGGTACTGTGAAAGAGGCGTTGTTCAGCTGGAATATTTGTGAAGAAGACTTGATCAAAAAAATAACTACTTAAGGTCAAGTCATTCCTCAACCAACAACCTGAACATCGTACTCCTGCTTTGCCAATAACTCCCTGTCAGCTCTAGTGAGTTGAAATTTTTTCTCAATCCTTTGCATAGGGGTTGAGCTGAAAATTTTTAAATTGTAAAAAGTGATTCACAAAAGGATTCCATAGGCATCACCATAATATAACGTCAATATAGTATGTTCACGATCGAACAAGCAGTTTAAAAAAGGCAAAATCAAAACATCAATTTTGTATTTTTTGCAGTTCCCAAAATATGTAAATCTTATTTCGAAAATGCTGAGAAATCAATCCAAATTCACACCAAAAATTAGATGCACTGATCCTCATACTCCAAAAAACCAGCATATCTTGTGATAGGAGTACCATCCAACAAATGAATCTTCCTATGTTCTAGATTACAACTTGACAAAGTAGACAAATACATATCACAAACCAGCATAGCGAGGGGGACGAAGCAAAGAAAGGCATATGCTTTAAAGGGATAATACATATAACCCCCTTCAATTTGTCCCGAAGTTTCAACTACACACTAAAGTTCGTGGCAGTCCTATGACCCCCCAAGACTGTTCTGATGCGGAATAATTACACCATCTTTTGCTGAAATTACACAAAGAGTGTATTCACTCCATTTAGGCGTGTGAATAGCAAACTTAGGTTAAACAACAACAACAACAAAATACCCAGTGTATTCGCACAAGTGGAGTCTAGGGAAGGTAGAGTGTAAGCAGACCTTATCCCTATCTTGGAAGGTAAGGAGGCTGTTTCCAAAAAATCCTCGGCTCAAGAGAAAGTAAGGCAAAAAAGTCAGACAAGAATTGATGAAAATAAAAGAGTCATGGCAAAATAGTACAAATAAGCAAACTTAGGTTAAAATTTTGTTATTTACAGTATTCCTTTTATTTTCCCACTTTTTTTCTTTTCTATCTTAATTAGTGTTATTTATCCCTTCCGCATTAGACAATAGGAGGCAGAATGGAATGGCACCCTGTTTTGCTAGAACCAAACTCCATCCTATCCCATCTATCCGAGGGAAAAGAAACAAGAATCTTCATTTTTAATAACCACCAAAATAGGTATTAACTACTGTCTGCTCTGACTTAGTTGACACAGTTCAAGGCAGCGTTATTAAAAATCATAGCTTCTTCGATTAAAGCAACCAAGCAATGTGAAGCGAGGGGTCATCACTTCATGGGAAAAGTCGTGCACTTCACACAAGTTTGTATTTCAAACAATGACGTAGAAAGTGATCACAGCAAGGAGCGGTAAAATTCTTTGAATCTCGACTTTGATGAGTTGGACAAAGATCGACATCATTGTATATCTATGTCGGATGATGAGATTAGCTATTTGAACTGAAAGTTTATTATTATCGTATTAAATTCATATCAGAGGCGGACCCAGGATTTCAGGGTCGTGGGTGCCTCATTTTCTTTAACATGAGTTGCTAACGATGACATAATATAAATGCACAACTATTTGAATGCAACACTAAAGAAAACTGCAACTAATATTATCATTACCAAAAGAGGCTTTTAATCACAAGTTTCATACAAAAGAAAGACTTCTAGTCAGTAGTCACAAGTCCGATCCAAAAAAAAAAAAAAAGACTTAGTCTCAAGTCTGATAAAAAAGACTTCTAGTCAGAAGTCACAAGTCCGATCCCAAAAAAAAAAAGACTTAGTCTCAAGTCTGATCCAAAAAAAAGACCTGCAGTCACAAATCACAACTGCGCTCGACGACTTTTCATTTTCTGAAAATGATGAATAATAGCATCATTACTTATAGTTGCAAATATCCCACGCTCTACATAGCAGACTAAACAACCATTTAAAAATTCATCACTCATACTGCTGCGGAGTTCATTTTTGATGTACTTCATCGATGAGAAAGCTCGTTCCACAGAAGCAGTAGCAACTGGAAGAATAAGAGTCAACTTGATAAGCAAATAAACAAGTGGCCAGGTCTGATGCAATTCTGATTGAACTAGTACTTTAGCAAGATCAGTAATACCCTTCATATTGAAAAATCTCTTATCAGAACCTCGAACATACACTATGAAATTATCAAGTTGGCAACTGAGATCTCGAAGCTTGTTGCTATCAAACTCATTCGGATAATATTCAGCCAACCTCATTACCTTTTTCTTATCAAAATTACCAAATGACTTAGCTGGATGTAAACAAGCCATACCAAGAAGTAAATCAGTACTAACAGTGTCGAAACGATTATTAAGCTCCTGAAGCAGCAAATCAATAACAGGATAAAAAATTCCAACACGAAAATGATGAGAATATGTAACATCAAGAGCTCTACGTTTCGACTTCCCAGGAATGTAGTTAGCATCCATCTTCGGAATAAATATCTCATGGTTATTACAAAAAGAAAAGGCATCATCGAGTAATGATTTCCATCCCCTATCCCTCATCATTTGCAATTCTTGCTTTGCAGTATTGAGCAGCCCCATAGCATTGACAATATCTTGATCCATCTTCTGTAATGAGCAGTTCAAATAATTTGTCTTCTTCAGAACTTCCAACATCAAGTGCAACATAAAAACAAAATCAAACCCCTTAATCTTATTCGCAAGACTTTCAGCTGTAAGTCTATCGATATAATTTGGACACTCACATGCAGCAAATTCAAGAACATAAAGAATT
The DNA here is from genome assembly GCF_019175385.1 of Lycium barbarum. Lineage (NCBI taxonomy): Eukaryota > Viridiplantae > Streptophyta > Magnoliopsida > Solanales > Solanaceae > Lycium > Lycium barbarum. Next base: position 13,173,210 of record NC_083344.1, on the reverse strand, counting down.
GATGGAAATATATCAATGAAATTCTGTAATGTTTTATAATGAGAACACCAACGAGTGTCACCTGGTCGTTGAAGCCCACGTTCTTGATTTAGTCCCCGTCCTGTGTGCACTTCACCAGAAATGAGCAACTCTTCTAACTTTGCAGCTTGATGTTGTCTGAGCAAATCCCTGCGCTTATAAGATGCTCCAACAATATTCAATACATTAGTAACTATACAAAAAAAATCATCCACATCTATATTTTTCTTCGCAAGAGCCATAAGTGTCAACTGCAATTGGTGAGCAAAACAATGGGTGGAATATGCAGATGGAGTATCACGCAAAATTAAACTTTTAAGACCATTTAGTTCTCCTTGCATGTTACTAGCACCATCATAACCTTGTCCACGTATTTGGGATGGACTTAATGAGTGATCCGAAAGAAAAGAATAGATTGTTTCCTTCATTGATCGTGCAGATGTATCATTAACATGGACAATACCAACAAATCGCTCTATCACTTCACCTTTTTTGTCAACATATCGTAGAACAAGTGCCATTTGCTCCTTGTGTGATATATCCTTCGATTCATCAACCAGTATTCCGAAATAATCACCATCCAGGTCTTCAATAATAGCTTTGATTGTTTCGTTTGCACAAGCATCAACAATATCTTTTTGAATTTTTGGACAACACATCATTTCATTTTTTGGAGCATTTTGTAATATAATGCTTCCAACTTCCTGATTCATGGCTCCATACCATTGCAAAAGTTCAAGAAATATACCTCTATTTGTAGATGATATGCTCTCATCATGACCACGAAACGGCAATCCTAATCTTAAGAGAAACCTTGCCACATCAATTGAAGCACCCAAGCGATGTCGAGATTCATTTTTGTCTTTCTCCTTACGCTTGTCAAAAGAAGTGCGAATTGATTGTGATTGATTTATCATATCAATCATCATGTTGAAACACTTGTTGTGGATGCTATTTACCTCTCCAATATGAGTTTTGAATCTTTCCTTAGCCTTGTTCCAACCCTTATAACCCTTTTTCGTAAAAGCATCTCCCATATTTCCACGAACATCATGCTCATTTTTAAACAAATAGCAACACAAACAATAAGCAGCATCTTTTGATATACTGTACTCTAACCACTTGGAATGTCGACCTTTGAACCAACCAGGATGAAACTGACGCATTGTTTTCTTTTTCTTCCCAAACTGAGTTTTAGGAAAATAATGATTCATAGGCTGACAAGGTCCTTTTTGAATATAATATCTTCTAACTTCATCACGTATATTAGGGTCATATTCTGCAACAGGCCTTCTGTTTGCCGGGTCTGCTTTCAAATAATTGAAATTGATATTTGAAGGATTTGTATCCCTCTGAACTTCCGAAGGTATGGATGAAGTAGCAGGTGGAATAGTAGAACTAGAGCTTGGTTGTCCGCGTTTTAACCTGGTGACAAACTTATCCATCCGATTCACAAGATTTAAGACAATTCCTACAAAACAAGATTCAATTAATACTCCTTTTAAATGTAGCATACCGAAAGAAAGAACCATTTCCAAATTTAGAAAGGAAAGAAACAAATATGCTCATTTCCAGACAACAAAGAACACTAGTATTACAATTTTGCAAGTTCTATTATCATGAGCCAAAAGTTCTTAGCCAAAAAACTAACAAAAAAAAAAAAACAAATTACACTATCCACAATTTGGTATTCAAATCAACAATATATGATTAGCAACGAGCCAGTTATGAACCATTAGACGGAAGATTGGTGAGAAAATATAGAAGCCCTTAGCTTGTAGTGTGTAAGAACTAAGAAATAAACAAACATCATTAGAAAAATTAAATCCCCCAAGTTCAGATGGTATCTTGAGCCTTTACTTCTACTACTATATATAAATTAATAGTAACAGCTTTTATGCAAATTCCTTCACAATTAAAAAAGAATTAAGCATGTTGGAAAAGACCCCACATCTGAAAATTCACTGAAACAGGGCATTAATTGTACTTAAATCCCCCAGATGATCATTTGCCTCCTTAATCTTCTGCTAATAAATACTAATGCCAAAACATGTTATAGGCTACAACCTTTACTTTGGGCAAATATTTTCAAATTAGTTATTGTAATCAAAAGGCAACCTAGAAATTTATAGCAGAAATGCAACATAAGAAGCATTTATCCATTAGAAAAACACAAAGCTAGGTAAACAAACAATCATGGCAAGAACACCATATTAAAGGCGATTATACCTCACTTTTAAGTGTTCATGAGCTTCTTTTACAGTTTTCCCATCCTTTTTCTTCTTCCAGTTAAATCCCCCAGATGAAACAGCTATGTATACCAATTAACAAAAGATGACAACTGCCCAAACAGAAGCAAGAAGATCAGAAATAAACAAACATCATTAGAAAAATTAAATCCCCCAAAACCCTAATTCAAATTTTTAGCTCTTAAAAAATTAAAATACCTGTGTTCTGAGATTAGTGAACGATGATAATGAAAATAAAAAATGAAATTGGAAAGAATAGGAGAAGAACTGATGAAGATTGAAATTTGGTTTTGGGGATAAGGGTTTTAGTTGCTGTGTGTGTCTGTTGTTTGATTTTTGGGAAAGGTATAACCTTTTACCTTTTATGATAAACTAAAAAGTAGGAAAACTAAAATATACAAAGTCTAACAAAATATTAAAATGGTGGCACGGAGGTTCGAACACAGAACCTACCAACCGAAGCACTTAAGTTGGACCTGGAAACCAAAGCACCCACTAAACCTTTTGGTTTCCAGGGTGCTTTTTAAATATTTATAACCATTTTTCATATATTTTTTATATGACCATACCTAATCCGCGTCGGGTTTAACGGGTGCCGGAGCACCTCTAAATTACGTGTAGGTCCGCCCTGATATACACATCGTACTTTAAATTGTCCAAACTATGTGCGTCACTTCTTGCTTTTTGCTTCACGACCTTGTCAACTATTTTGTGCTTTTGACTTTAAAAAAAAAAAAAAAACTTTTGCGTAAGTGGTCATATAATAGTTGTGTCCTTGCGCCTAAAGTCTTGAGGAACTTAACAACATAAACAATGTAACTTAAACCCAACAACAAGGAACAACAGCAGCAGAACTATTTCTAGACATAACACGTCACAAGACTAATAGGATACAAGTAACTCACCTATCTACAGGAACACTAGCGATGGCCAACTTAGCAGGATATAAAGGCTTTCCCATCGTCACCCAGAACCTGCACATAGATTATTCCATTAGTGAATGTCAAAGCATTTATTATTCTGTAAGAAACGAGTCAAAGCATTTATTATTATGTAAGAAACGAGGCAACACCTAAGTATCTATATGCATAAAAAATGAAGCGTCAGCTCTGAGGAGTCCAATAAACGCCAGCCTCTCCTTTAAGATTTACTCCCACACTGGCAATCCCAGGTTAGCACCCACATCTTATGTACACAGCTTAATGACGTCCAGTAACAGTAAAGAATTAATGAAGCCAAATTAGCTGAACAACTCCCTTCTAAAAAGGCCTGAATATCTTATTCTTATGCTTAAAGATATCACACCTACAACAAGGATATAAATATGAAGTGGCAATAACTCAGTCTCCCAAATAGAAAGATCCGCAAGCTCTTTAAAGCCAAATTCTCCTACCGGCCCCCTTTCCCCACAATGCAACCATCAAATTCCAAAAAGGAATAAAGGAAGTGAGTGTAATTGAATATACATGAGGGACTATGCGGTTAAACTGAGAAGAAAATAGAATATTTGCATTATAACATCCTGAGGTTAAGAAAATCAGATGAAGCAAGGTAAACAGAAGAATAAGTTCACATTTGCCTGCGTCTTTTTGAGAATGTTTTTTATTTTTATTCTTGAGAATCCATTTACCTGCATATTTTCTTGCTAATTTTTTCCTTCTTATTTCATCAGTTTGATGGTAGGTGATTAATTAGACACTAACGCATCAGAACCCCGAGATCCCCAGTGTATACCAGTCTTAAAATGCTTAATAATTTCAATGCTCCAGAAAGCCCAAGTTGCTATAAAATATGGAAATAAACTAGTGATGCAAAGCTCAAAATTAGCATTCATTACCACAGAGCCTTGAGGGAACTGTGTATATGAATTTGGAATGTTTAGGATGCATTTTACCAGACTTTTGATTAAATTCATTTGATTTGGATGGTTAATACATTAACTTTTGGTAATTTTTGTATAGGTATTTAAAGGTGCTTAATTGCAAAACAAGATGAAAAATATCAAAAAGAGTCAAAATTTGAGGTTGGATCCATGCACGGTTCAGGGCGAGTGTGGAGCTATTGCCAAACGCAGTGTAGATTCGCGCTGCAACCTAGAAGTACTATTGTGTTGCAATGCAAAACACAGCGCAGAGAAATCTGCATGCACTCTACCGACCGGCCGACCTAGAAGTTGTACTTTAAGAATATTTTGGTCCTTTCGACATATACTCAAGTACATGTATTCTTCCCATAAGTTAGGGATCTTAATTGTGGACCGTTTATTGAAGTTTGGAGCCAAGAAACTTGGGAGAGAGATTATTGTTATACCTCGAAAAAAGTTTGCGTCATAAGTAAAGTAACATAAGCCGAAGAGGTCATGGAACTCTTATAAGGTTAAGCAAGACCTTTTAAAAAGTATTAAGAAAGTATCTAAGGGTTCCGGGATCAAGCGAAATGAAGGAATTAATTTTGTCAAAATTTTGGGAAAACTTGACAGAATTCCAGACATAATTTTTGGTCCAACTTCAGGGAGGTGTATCTCCTAGAATATGAGGAGTTATGGAATGGATAACCTATGTAAATTGAATTTCATTGAGTCTAGTTTCTAATTCAACAATCCGTTCGTCGATACTACATAGGAGTAGAAAGTTATGGGTGTTTCAAGATAACTTGTTAGAGGCTTCCCCGCGAACGCGAGCCAAGGCATCGCGAACGCGAAGGGCAAATGGTAAGTTGGTGGAAACTGACCTTCTACCCTATAAATTCCAAACCCCACTCATTTTTACCTCATTCTTACACCCAAAAAGTTCTAGAAACATCTAGCACACCTCTCCTAATTTTCTCTATCATTAAAATCAAGAAATCATAAGGAGTTTATGTAATCTAAGCTCGGGAAGCTCGTGGCAACATCGTATTATTGTGATTATTGCAAGGCAAGGTGAAAGATGATGGGATCTTGGGTTTGAAACCATCAATGATCAATTGTAAGTCAATGAGGTAAGATCCTCTCTTTATATCCATGGAATTACATTGGTTCGAGAATATATTCGTTAGATTATAACGTATTTAGTGAATTGAGAGAGAGATGAAAAACCTTGTATTAATTATGGTTGATTGGATAAATTGGTGGTTGAATTGAATTTCATGTTGTTGATATTGAGTTATTTTTGGAGGATTCTAATGATTTAAAGTGAAGGAAAAACATAGTATAAAGGTCGTAGTTTGATATGTTGATGTTGTTGGCTTACAGACTGATTTTTGAAGGAAGTTCTGGATGGATTTGTATATGTTTGTCATGTAGTATCTTGATTATGTTATTGTTGATGTTGTTAATGACGTTTGGGAGTTGTTTTGGAATTTGGAGGAAGTAGATGATATAGGAGAAATGTTGCGCGAATTCTCATAACCCGAATCATCCTTCGATATACAACTTATCTAAGTTGATGTATGAACACGATAGAGTATGATTAAGGATGTAACTTTCAATATAGGTTTGGGTGAAGGAAGAGCATCGGAATAAGGGATTCTTTCGAGTGGCGGCTTGACAACTAAGGTATGAAAGGTGTTTGTTTCCCTCTTTCTTTGGCACGAATCCAACTAGAATATGAACATGGGCATTCCATAACAATTCACTCCATTCCTATGTTATGTATTTCAAATTTTAATGCCTTATTTATCTGAACGATTCTTGAAATATTGTCATGTTTATCATCATTAAGTTATTTCCTTGGATTTGATACGAATTCCATAATTCATTCGGAGGTTACCAACCTTACGTCACTCCGAAAGGCCCAATGTTAGTTCATTGACTCCTCATGCATTATATATATATATATGTATGTATTGCACTATTTTTTACTATACTGCACCGCGCTATAGTCGGTCGGGCAGGCACGTAGATGTGCACACCACTGCAATAGGCATGTTATGATGATACCCCAGACGCAGGATATTATACACACACACTTGCATATAATTTTTTAAACTCATGCATTGCATATTGCACGTCCTCAAATGTCCCAGGTTACTTCTATCCTTCTATATTTGTGTCTTACTTATGGTATTGTTTCCTGCCTTACATACTAACATCCCATCCTATGGGATGCTGCATTTCATGTTGTAGGTCCTGACAGACAGAGTAGAGGACCCCTTCCGTAGGATTATCAGCTTCAGCGGATGGTCAGCAAGTGCCACTACTCCGGACTTGCTAGCTTTCGGTATATTTATATTATCATGATATATGTTCATATGGACACTCTTAGAGGCTCATAGACACAGTGGGGTATGTATATATTATGTCTAACCTTGTCGGTCATGCTTTGATTTTGGTATTCTCCTGATAGCCTTGCCGGCTTTATGACACTTGCTATGTTGTAGCGGCCTTGTCGGCTCGCTTATGTATATGTATATATATGTTGAATTATTGCATATTTCTGTATTTGGGCCTTTTCTGCATATAGGTGTCCCTCGAGTTATATATGATAATCATATATAGTATGTGTACGCCAGGTGGTATCCAACCTATGGGTCGGTGCCCATCATGCTCCTCGTCGGGGTGTGACAATTACATTCTCCTGATTTGTTTGTAATATTTTCTAGCTCTTCTTTTTTATGATTTATGATACGAAAGAGTAATTTTTCTTTATGGAAACTTGATGATGTATTAGTTTAGATTTTAGTTTCTTGACTTAATACCTATATTGTATCTTTTCCAGTGAATTCATCGGGATTGAATCTTAATTAATTAAGAGGGAATCGTGTGCTTGAATTATTTTCGCTAGTGATTCTCCTATAACACGTTTATTTGAGAGAACGAATTGGTTGTCGGAGTGTGTTATCTGAGTTGGGAGTATTTGAGAGAAGCTTCATTCTTATCTAAAATATATCGTTTATAAACTTACACATAAATTGAACTTCTAATGTGTTTCTAGTATCTTTAAGTTATTCGAGAGAAAACTTAGCATATAGGGGACCGAAATAGGCATTTATATCCGCGAGAACTAATCAATATTTATGTTCAAGAATTATTAATCAAAGAGAGAATCTAAATCGTAAGTCGAGCTTCCGATTTTGTTCTTTTGGTAGATCTCTTTAATCTCAGTTCAAAACTTTAGATCACTTAAAATATTTGTCTTATGATGTTTGAACAAGTTATTTGATTTTAATTGCTTTCAACTATCAAGAATAAATCGATTGACAGCTTATTTAGTTCCAAAGTCTCCACTTTTCATGCCCCTTTACTAAGAGATGCACCTTGTTGCTAAGAATCAGCAAATACCTTGTACACGTCCTCCGGGGAAATAATCTCTTTCTTATTATTTAGCACACGATGAAATGAACATGCGAAGATCCATTCCTTTCCTATTCCTAGGCGGAATACTTTTCTTCTTTTATCTTCCTTGTTTGAAAGTGGATTCGATTGATTTGTTTCAAGCCATACTTTCAAAGGTTTGAGTGTCTGGGAAGGGGGAGGGGATGGTTTCGAGCGCTAACTAATACTATATCTGAATAGCACGGGCTTTATTTTTAATATTGGTGTTTTGGCCCTCGTCAACTACCATAAGTGTGACCCAAACTACACAAGGTTAATATGAATCTACCGGTCTATCTCGTTCCTGTATTAAAAATTTCTCCTTTTTAAGGAAAATTACTCTCTAACTCACACTTATCCTACAGATATTTACTAGTACAACTTCTTTAAGTCACAACTGTAGAAGAAAGCAACAAATTCAATGACATACTTCAAATGAAAGACGGTTAAATATAAAAAAGTATGTGCCAGCAAGTTAGAAATTAAGAATTCTCTAAATCTCACACTTATCCAACAAGCGTGTGTATTTTCTACGTTGATTAACAATTGACTCAGGAAGCATAAAATTCGTAGAAGCTCTTTGATTAATCTGTCTTTGTTTTAATTATATCTCATAGAGATAAAGAAACTCTTTAATTAATCTGTTACCTAGTTTGCTTTTTAGTATTATTCATGTTTTTCATTATTTTAGATTTCTATTACTACATATTATTCCTTTAGCCTCGGTTATCTTATTATCTTGTTGTTGTTTCTGATTGTTGCTACTGCCTCTTTTTATCGTTCTTTCAACCGAGGGTCAATTGGAAACAACCTTTCTATCTTTTCAAGGTACCCTCCCCAAACCCCACTTATGGGATTACACTGGGTTTGTTGTTGTTGTTGTTACCTAATTTGCTTTGTTTATCTTGTTGTTATGCTATCGTTATTTTCCTTCTGCCATGCTTTGATTACACGCATTTTGAGCCGAGGGTCTATCGGAAATAGCCTCTCTATATTTTCAAGGTACCTTCCCCAAACCTCACTTATGGGATTACACTGGGTTTGTTGTTGTTGTTACCTAATTTGCTTTTTGTTTATCTTGCTATTATGTCATCGTTATTTACTTTTCTACCCTGCTTTGATTACACTCATGTTGAGTCGAGTGTCTATCGGAAACAACCTCTCTATCTTTTCAAGGTACCCTCCCGAAACACCACTTATAGGATTACAAGGGTTTGTTGTTGTTGTTGTTAGGAAGTTTGCTTTTTGTTTATCTTGCAATCATGCTATCATTATTTTCTTTTCTATCCTGCTTTGATTACACTCATTTTGAGCCGAGGGTCTATCGGAAATAGTCTCTCTAGCCCACAAAGGTAGGAATAAGGTTTGCGTATATTCTACCCTCCCCAGACTTCATTTATGGGATAATACTGGGTTTTTTGTTGTTGTTGTTGTTGTTGTTGTTACCTGGTTTGCTTTGTTTATTTTGCTATTATGCTATCGTGACTTTCCTTTCTACCTTGCTTTGATTACACTCATTTTGATCCGAGGGTCTATCGGAAACAACCTCTCTACCTAACCCACAAACGTAGGGGTAAGGTCTGCGTACATCACATCTTACCCTCCCTAGACCCCATTTGTGGATTACACTGGGTATGTTGTCGTTGTTGTTGTTACCTAGTTTGCTTTGTTTATCTTGCTATTATGCTATTGTTATTTTCGTTTCTACCCTACTTTGATTACACTCATTTTGAGTAGAGGGTCTATCGGAGACAGTCTCTCTACCCTACAAAGGCAAGGGTAAGGTCTGCGTACACAGTACATCTCATCCTATCCTCCCCAGATCCCACTTATGGGATTACACTGGGTTTGTATTTTTTGTTGTTGTTACCTAGTTTGTTTTGTTTATTGTCATTTTCTTTTCTATCGTGTTTTGATTACACTCATTTTGAGTCGAGGGTCTATTGAAAACAACCTCTATACTCAACCCCACAAAGGTAGGGCTAAATTCTGCGTACGTCACATCCTACCCTCCTCAAACTCCACTTATGGAATTATACGTGATATGTTGTTGTTGATGTTTTATAACTAGTACAACTAATATAAATGCCAACTATAAGAGAAAGAACAAAAAATTCAATGACATTCAATAAAAACTTGTAGTAATACCTTGCAGCTAGTTATCAAATCCATTTTTGACACACCTCCTCATGTTAAACACAACCCAGATGATACCTAAACATCAATTCAATTCTCAAATTACTACAAGAAAATAATCAAAACCCTAAAAAAAAATACTTCAAATGGAATTCCTTGACAAGTTTCAAATAACAAAGAGAGCATAAAAATGTCAAAATTCACAAAACTAACACTTAGAATTGAAAAATTAATCAAAAAAATGGAAGAAAAAAATTACCATGCCGGCGAGATTAAAAGATGAAACTGAAATCACATATAGGGTTTTTCAACAAAATGTTGATTCATATTATATAGCTTCTCTTTTACATTAATTACTTACTAATCTATAATCAGATTATGCTACCTAATATTATGGACGTATTGTTCATTATCAATTATGGTTTGTGTCATGCAAACAAATCCAGGTTTAGATCTAATGTGGGCTTGGCTTAAGCCTGTCAATTGGGCCGGGCCGAACCTGAGTGGTGGGCTGGGCTAATGGAATAAATTAGGGGACTGGGCCAGACATGCCATGTAGCCCGGTAGCCCGGCCCACCAATAGGCCCGAGTTTTGGCCCACCGAGGCACCGGGCCACTTCGAATTAATTTTTTAAATAGCAGTTTTTGAAAAATGATTCCATATATATGACAGTGTTAATTAATGCATATCAAATATTTACTTCCATAACAAATTCTAGTATAGAAGAATCAATCCTATATTAGATCCATGCTTTTCATTTTCTTGCTTATTTTTAGGGATAATTCTAAAATTTTGGAAGTTAATTAAATAAGTCACTCAAATTAGCTATTTTATAGGGAGATGATTCCAACTTTAGCAGTTAAGCTACCTTTATTCTCTTAATTACTATGCAACTAAAACTTAATGGTATTCAATTAATCATTATATATACCTGACAATTTTTTAGAGGTATTCTATTTACTAATGTATTACAATATACATGGTATAATTTAATTATATTATATTTTATTGAGGTATAATATTATATATACATAGTATAATTCATTTTAGGCACATTGATATACTTTATACATAGTATAATTTAACATAGATTATAATGGTATAATGTTATATATACCTGGTATAATATTATTTTTTAGAAATACTATGTATATTGATTTAACCTTTTGTGACCTTTTGATTGGAAAATATTTTTCAGTTGAAAAAATACCATGTATATTTGTGATTGAGATATTATCAAAAACTCCAAAATCGACTTGTATATCTTGTTTGGATATTTATGACTTTGTATATGTTGTTTGTATATTTGTGTATATCTTGTATATGTTGATTGTATATTCGTGTATATCTTGTATATGTTATTAGAATGAAGATTCCCAACAGCTATTTAAGTAAGAATAGCCGTTGGGCAAATGGCCAAACCCCAAAAATGACTTCTTTTTAAAAAAAAATTAATTCATCTAAATATAAGTGTCAAATATTATAAAAAGTTGAGAGTGCGACGCAAGACTACATCGATAATTTAAAATAAAATTTCAAACTTAAATTGATAACAGTGCAAATTCCAAACATACAAACTTGAGCGACTTGCATTGCAAAATCAAATCAAAACAAACAAACTAACATTGCAAACATGCAAACTTGAAATTTGAAAATTGAAAGTTGAGTCTTGAAACTTGAACTGTGTTTTTGACCCAAGTGACGGACCAAAGTATCGACCGATCTATATCCCGGTCCGAACCTATGGTTCATAGTTCGTAGACAAATTCTACATCGAATCGTATCTTCTTCTAATTTATCATAATACCTCTACACTGATGCACTCCTTGAGCTAGAGGAGGAGGATTGTCATTATCCATTAAATTTAAATTTTTGAAATTTGAACTTGGAAGTTGGAAGAGAGAGAGAGAGAGAGAGAGAGAGAGAGAGAGAGAGAGAGAGATTTAGATGAGTAGGAAATTTAGGGATAGAGGAGAGTAGGGCATTGTGAGATGATATGGAGAAGAATGAATATTATTTATAGATTGAACATAGGGCAAAAAATAATTTAAGAAACTTGATGGTTAAAATAAAATTGACAACAACTAGATTTTAAAGTATCAAACTTGATAAATTTTAGCATTAGATTTTTTAAAAAAAAAAATATTAAAAATCTGCCCGGCCCCTTTACTGGAACCCTACCCGGCCCACTTAGCCCACTATGTACCCCTACCCGGGTAGGGGGCTGGGTCGGACACCGTTTTCCCTCCTCAAATCGGGCCCCCAACTCGATCCATTAACTTATGGCCCGGCCCAGAAGCTGTCCCATGTGACCCGGATTTACATGGCCCAGCCGGGCCCAATTGACAGGTCTAGTTCGGCTGCCTATTCAAGGTCTGAATCAATAGTGATAATTCCATTTTATATTAAAAGTTCTATCTAGGCTTCCTCTCTTCCTTCCTTTTCCATTATTCATGGACTATCTAGTTCGCTGGTATGCCAAGAGAAGTTTTAAAATTAATCAAATCGATAATTAGTTCTTCTCTTTCTAATAAAAATTAAGTTTAAGCAGACCTCTATAAGAGACTATAACCATACTAAATTATACAATAACAACATATCTAGTATAATCTCACTAGGTGGGATCTGAGGAGGGCAGAGTGTACACATACCTTATTCATACCTTATAATGATAAAAAGTCTATTTCCGATCGATCCTTGGCTCAAGAAAAGATGAAAAGGCAACAATAATAAAAGACAGTAACAACAACAACATAATAAGATAAATGAAGTGAAAGAAACAAGCAGGTTAGCACTGGAGATGTAAGAATAAGCAGACGTAAAAAAGCTACTAATACTCCATGTATGAAAAAGAGATCTGTGCGGCAACCTGCTAACCCTCTATCCTGATATTCGACATGCACACCTTTCTATCAAGGATCATTTTCTCTGCAAGATAAACTCGTGTCCTATCCCGCCTAATCACCTCTCTCCAAGACTTCTTTGGTCTACCTCTCTAACTCCTCAGGCCCACCACGGTCAAGCTCTCTCACCTCCTCATCTGGAGCATCTGCACATGTCCGAACCATCTCAATCTCCCTTTCCGCAAATTCTCCACCACGGGCACCACTCCAACCTTATCCCAAATAACTTCATCCTAATCTTATCTCTCTTGGCATGCCCGCGCATCCATCTCAATATCCTCATCTCTGCAACCTTCATCTTCTGGACATAAGCTTCCTTAACTGGCCACTCTACCGTATACAACATAATCGGTCTAACCACCACTTGTAAAACTTGCCTTTAAGTCTTGACGGCACATTATTATCACAGAAAACGCCGGAAACAAGCCTCCATTTCATTCATCCTGCTTCAATACAGTGTGTGATATCACCGTCAATTTCCCTATTGCTTTGGATAATTGACTTTAGGTACTTGAAACTTTTCTCTTAGGATGACATGAGTATCAAGCCTCACATCATCGTCCGCTTCACGAACAATACTACATATAAAGACAAAATATTCAAATCCATCCAAATAAATATTTTACGCAAAAAAACTATAAATATTGAATATTTAAAGTAGGAAAAAGGTTCAAATATACTCCTATGTTATGTGAAACAGAAAAACTATACTTGTAAGATTAACTTAATTCACACAGGATCTTGAACACAATAATCTTACATGGAGATAATACAGAAAACATACCTGATGCGGAAGACATTATCACGAAAGCGGAAGCGTTAATTGTAGAAACTGGTTTCTACCTCCTTGCGCTAGTCTTATGTTACCACAACCGTCAGCGATAAAAAAGATTAGATATTTTGTGGTAACCTTAATGGGTGGAGGGAGGACAAATTTATATGAGTTATGACTAAATCTGGGACGTCCATCAAGTAACCGATCTAACAGATGAGATTTATTCTTCATTAAATATTAGTCATGGGCTTTAATTTAATTGGGCTACACATAAGAATAATAAAAATTCTTACATTCTTCCACTTGGCACAATGACCACATAACACTAATATTTAATGACATAAACATTAGTTGTGTATAAAATAAATCTCTTATATAACGCCCATCATACATACCATAATACGACAAACCACTAATGCGAGTTATGGCGATTATACTTAATTTTGTGCTACATACTCCCTTCCATGTACTACAACATTAGCAACTTATCATATTAGGTTCATAAGCTATAAAACATTTAACATTATGGTCCACAATAATGTCTCATTAAGGCTCATCATGTAATATGTCAAAACAATAATACACCATTATGAGAAACAGGAAATTCATTAAAGTATATCAGAAACACATAATTGAGCTCAGAGTGTTAAACATCATAAAGAAAAACATTAATCATAAGTACAACCAAGACCCATTCTATGTACATGTTCTTTAAATGTCTTTGGTTATAAATCTTTCATTAACGGATCTACAATCATGAGATCAGTTCTAATATGCTCAAGTGACACCCTTTGTTTCTGAACTTCATCGTTGATGGTAAAGTACTTTAATTCCATATGTTTGGCACCTTTGGAGTACTTATTGTTCTTAGAGAAGAATATTGCTGCAGTATTATCACAATAAATTTTCAGCGGCTTGGTAATGGTGTCGACAACCCCAATTCCTGGAATAAAGTTCCGCAGCCATAATGCATGAATTGTGGCTTCAAAACATGCCACAAATTCTGCTTCCATTGTGGATGTAGCAATGACGGATTTCTTAGCACTCTTCCACGATATTGCTCCTTCAGCTAATAGGAACAAGTAACCAAAAGTGAACTTTCTACTGTCAACACATCCACCATGATTTGAATCCGAGTATCCAATAACTTCCAAACTATTGAATCTCCTATATGTGAGCATGTAATCCTTCGTTCCTTTCAGGTACCTCGAAACTTTCTTTGCAGCTTTCCAGTGATCAATTCCCAGGTTACTCTAATATCTTCCTAGCATTCCGACCGCAAAACTAATATCTGGTCTTGTGCAAGTTTGAGCATACATCAAAATTCCAACAATAGAAGAGTAAGGAATTGAATCCATTTATTTTCGTTCTACATCATTCTTTGGACACTGCTTTCCCCTTTTTGAATTGGAACAATTCCTGCTGAACAATTGTTCATGTTAAATCTCTCAACAACTCTTTCGATACAACCTTTCTGAGACAGTCCCAATAGTCCTTGTGATCTATCACGGAATATTTTTATCCCTATCACATAGGATGCCTTACCCATATCTTTCATTTCAAAATTCTTAGAGAGAAAATCTTTCGTCTCAAGTAATATGCCCAAATCATTAGCACCAAGCAAAATATCGTCAACATATAGGACTAAGAATATAAACTTGCTCCCACTGATATTTTGGTATATACACCGATCAACGGTGTTTTCCTTAAATCCAAAAGATGTTATGGTATCATTAAACTTTATATACCATTGCCGTGAGGCTTGTTTGAATCCATATATCGACTTCTTTAATTTACACACCATTTGACCTTTTCCTTTAATTTCGAAACCCTCTGTTTGGTCCATATAAACTTCCTCCTCCAGGTCTCCATTAAGAAAGGCAGTTTTCACATCCATTTGGTGTAACTCTAAATCATAATGAGCCACCAAAGCCATAATAATTCTTAACGAGTCTTTCTTTGAGACCGGTGAAAAGGTCTCTTTATAATCAATGCCTCCTTTCTGAGTATAACCCTTAGCAACAAGTCTGGCTTTATATCGTTCAATATTGCCATTTGAATCGCGCTTGGTCTTGAAGACCCATCTACACCCGATTCTTTTAGAACTTTCTGGCAATTCAACGAGATCCAAGACTTTGTTGTATTCCATTGATTTTAACTCTTCTTTCATGGCATCAATCCATTTGTCAGACTCAGTACTTTCTATGGCTTGTGAAAATGAAACCGGATCTTTATTAAGTCCAATGTCAAAATCTGACTCTTGTAATTAAACTAAATAATTGTCTGGAATAGCCGATTTTCTTTCCCTTTGAGATTTTCTCAATGGCACTGTTTGTGGTTCATTTGCGTCAGATATTTGTGAGTTAGTTCCTTCCTGGAGTGTTTCATCCAAATGTTGTTCAGTATTGTCAAAGAGTTCTTCAACAACTTGAACAATATTCGTTATTGGTGTGGAAGTAGGCACATTCATGGGCAATGGAACATTAAGCCTTACCTCATTTATTTCCACACTTTGTCGTTCGACACTCCCACTAACTTCACCATTTTCAATGAATCTTATATTACCGGTTTCAACAATTCTTGAGCTATGGTTTGGACAGTAAAACCTATACCCTTTAGATTTCTCTGGGTAACCAATAAAGTAACCACTTACTGTTCGAGAATCTAATTTCTTTTCATGTGGATTATAAATTCTAGCCTCCGCTGGGCAACCCCAAACATGCAGGTGCCTTAAACTAGGTTTCCTTCCAGTCCATATTTCAAAAGGGGTCTTTGGAACTGCCTTACTAGGAATCTTACAGCGCTACTAAGGGTATACATCCATAAAGTTTTGGGTAATGAGGAATTACTTATCATACTCCTAACCATATCCATAAGTGTCCGATTACGCCTTTCTACAACCCCATTTTGTTGAGGTGTTCCTGGCATAGTATACTGTGCACATACGCCATGTTCCTCAAGGAACTTTACAAATGGACGTACACATTATCCCGATTCACTGTATTTTCCATAAAATTCACCACCTCTATCTGACCTAACGATTTTCACTTTCCTATCTAATTGCCTTTCAACCTCATTTACGTACACTTTGAGGGCGTCCGTTGCTTGAGATTTTTCTTTTAGCAAGTAGATATATTCATAACGTGAAAATCATCGATAAAAGTGATAAAATATTTTTCTCCAGAAAAAGATGGAACGTCAAAAGGTCCGCAAATATCAGTTTGTATAATTTCAAGAAGCTACGTGCTTCTTGTGGCACCCTTATTACTATGCTTGGTTTGATTTCCCTTAATGCAATCCAAACATATATCAATATCAATAAAATCTAGATTCGGGAGAATCTCATTCTTTACTAATCTTTCTAACCTTTCTTTGGATATTTGACCGAAACGCCTATGCCACAAGTAAGCAAAAATTTCATTCAGTGAACTGTCACACCCCATCGAGGGGCATGATGGGCTCCCGACCCATAGGTCGGGAACCACCTAACTTAACAGTTACCTTGAACAACATATAACATAACTCAAAGAATATTTGCACGCAGAAAGGGCCCAATATAAAAAATATCCGATAATCCAACATATATGTGCATATGCGAACCAACAAGGTCGCTACAACATCACGAGCATCATAGAGCCGACAAGGCTACATAACTTGCTAACTACGTACAAATGTCTACAGACCTTCATGGAATATAAACTGTAGAAAGGACGGGACAAGGCTTCGTCATACCTATATGTACAAATCAAAATATCATACCAAAAAAGACTGCGTCTCCGAACCAAGTGGAGTGCACTAACTGCAGCTGAGGGAAGATCCTACTGCGCTGGGCTGCTCACTTGACTACCTAAACCTGCAGGCATAAACACAGCATCCATAAGAAGGGATGACAGTACGAATAATGTACTGAGTATGTAAAGCATGGATAACTCCATAATACAAATATGAAAAGTAACATGAAGAAATAGAGAGATAACCTGTACGTATGGATGCCTCTTGAGGCGGATGTCATGCATGCTTACCTTTTCTTTTTAAAATATTTTTATACATATATATAGTACCATGCTCGGCCATTAAGGATCGGTGCCATATATATAGTATCATGCCTGTCCATTAAGGCTCGGTGGCATATATATAGTATCATGCCCGGCTATTAAGGCTCGGTGTTATCATCATTAGCCCGCGTCCGGGGGGATATCATAACATGCCCACTACAGTGGTGTGCACATCTACGTACCATGCTCGGCCGACTATAGCCCGACGCGATGTGAGAAAACACATACATATATATATATATATATATATATATATATATATATATATATATATATATCAATCATCATCGTTCATCCCACCTTGAAGGAACAAGGGTCATAAGGTGAGATTACCAACAATGAAGGTAATTAAGAAATTGTAAAGTAAGCTCAATCATCTCATAATAATATAAAGCTCATGTACTTGAAAATCTCTATGAATAAAATCATCTCATAATAACATGAAATCCGTATGCCTTGGATCTTTGATAAATAAATCCCTCATAATCATCATCATGGTTATCATAAAAAAAAAATTATTCATCTGTAGCATCATAAAAACTTTTAAAGTCATGAATCTCTAACATTCTTGAAAATGAGGATTTTTATGGAATTCATGCATGGGTTGGTAGGAAAAGAATCATGCCTTTAGAAGCTCAGTAACATCATAAGGATGATAAGATTCGTGAACTTCTAGCATTTATGGAACCAAGGATATTATGGGTATGACACAAAGGTTTATAACAAAAGGATCGTGCCTTTAGAAATAAAGGGACTAACCTTAACATACCTAGAGGCTTATTTCTCGACTTTCCAACTTACTCCCTGTCTTGAAATTTACTTAAGATCATTCACATTCTCGTAATCTACATATAAAACAATTCACACTATTATTAGACTCATCCTCACATGTTCGTCTTAAGCCTTTAATTCAAATCCATTTAGAATCTGCCGAAATTCGGGCAGCATCTCACCTGTATATATGCCTAGCTCGAAATCACAATACCAAAAACCAACAACAACAACAGCAATACCAACATCAACAACAATATCATCAAGATTCTACAAGATATATATGCACAATTTTATCCAAAACTTTCTTCAAACATCAATCCATACGCCAACAATACCAACGCAATAATTATAACTCTTATTCTCATAAATATTCCTAAATCAATATTAAAAAAATAGATTCATACCTTATTTTTGATAGAATAGGAAAATCTTCAATGTTTACTTGAATCCAAGTCAACTCTGACACAAAACAAAACTATAATCGCGACTATACATTACCCGGACCTCAGTTAATGCCCGTCACTTGAAAATTATGTAAACTCCTCACTTTGTGGTATATATAAGCTCGCCCATGTTGGATGAGCTTTCTAGAATATTTGAGAAGTTATTTATGGAGAAAAAGATGAATTTTAGCCCTTATATAGTGGATTAAAGTCAGTTGGCACTGTTGCAGCGCGCGACACTGTGCGTTTGCGCAGTGCAGTCCCCTGCTCTGCCCACCTAACTTGTACCGTCCATAATTCTCTACTTCGATGTCGTATCGACAAACAGTTTGTTGCGTTGGAAACTAGCCTTCATGAACTTCAATTTAGACTTTTTGCTTTGCTTCAGAACTCCTCATATACTAAAAGATATTCTTCCTCAAAGTTGGGCCAAAATTGCCCCTCATATTTTTCTCCAAAATTCCAAAAACTTAATTCCCTTAATTTACTTGCTCTCCAATCCTCCCATAGCTTACTATATGAACTTAAACCCTCAAAACCAAAATAAAAATAAAAATTGGTGCACATGTTCTCGTATATCCTTGAAAGTAACTCTAGTATCCAAACATAAAACATCCAACACTTATAAATCTTAACGTACAAAATTACGGGGCGTAACATCCTTCCCCCTTTCAAAACATTTGTCCTCGAATGTTGAAGTAGAGTTCACTTTGAGGTGGATGTCAATGTTCTTACCTATACTTGCTGGTATTTACTTTACTTACGTGTAATCTGACTTGCTTATTAAGACTTGCCTTAGTGGAATTGCGCCACTTATCCTTTTTCTTTCCTGGCAAAGTTTTATGCTCGTGCTCAAGGTCGCCCCTTTTTTGTTTGCTAACTCTTTGTGCTTAGTCATTCTCGTTATCTCTTCACCTCCATTGTCTACACTTTTGTTACATACTTTTATCCTATTTCTGATCCCACCTTCATTTTATTCAGGGATTCTTGTTCTATCTGATCTCTTCGTATCCTGCTTACGCTTCACCGATATCCCATACTTTCGTCTTCTTGGAGTTTAAATTATTCTTATTCCTTCCCCTTAAGATAACCTCAAAACTAGTCATATTGAAGCATCCTGTGCTTTCCATGGTAGTCGAATTAATCTTTGCGGTACTTTATGTTTCAACTGGTTTAACACCGAAATTTCTCGCTTGATTCCTCTTTCCTTTAATTGGACTTCTTACAGTTGGGCTAGTTAATAGAAACTTTTGTACTTATGTCAGAACATCTCAAATCTCTTCCTTAATAATTCTTTTCCTTCAATCAGTCTTAAAGTTTCTAATCCTTAGTCTGACTAATAAATTGGGGTGAATTTGGAGGTTTGCTGAAGATTAACCAAGGTTCCTTGTCATGCAGCGAATGCAAATCGTTTCACTCTTTACTTTGTCTGTAGCCTTCATTCATCCCTTTCCAATAAGAGCCATTATTTTTCTTGTCCCACGAGGTTCCACTGTCACCAGCTTGTCCTGATCAAATGTGATATCCTTTGATTATTCCCTTTGGGGTCTTCCTTTTTCCTTTGAGCTTCGCCCGACTCTCACTTAATAAGCCTTTTCCACAGTCTGACGCACTTACCTGTCGTTTCGGTTTGTCAATCAAGTGGATCTCTTAATTTCTTAAATATCCATCTCTTCAATTTATATCCTTGAACCCCTTTCTTGTGGTCTTATCTTCGACTACTTCCATGACTTCCCCTTCCGTTGACTTAGCCCAACCTGTTTCGTAGTTCTTTATTCCTCTACTAGTGGACAACTTTCTTATTTGGTTGCGGTACTTTTCCTTGCTTGCTTCTCTGGTGCTATTTTAGATTATCCCTCTTAGTACTGATCGATTTTATATATATACCATATCATGTCCTTTCAGTTTCTTGGTCGGACTCCTTAATTCCTTACAATCTCATCATAGTTCCATCTGTGATAATGCCCAGATGATTTGCATTAGCTTTTTCCTTACTATCGTCTTATTACTCTCGATGCTTACTTTACCTCAGATTGCTCATCCAATGTATATCGAGTAGCCGAGAAATTTATATTCAAATTGGACTCAATCAACCAGACTTCTTTCCATAATCCATCCACAACAACAACCGCAACACAATACCTTATACACTTGTATGAGACACTTCCTCATCATTGTTATTGTCTCTCATAGCGATATTACCTTCAGATCATACTAACAATCACAACTTATGCCAATTTATGATTCAAATATCTTCAACTTCGTATTTGGAACTCTTCCTCCAATTTCCTTTCGTCGAATCTTAACATAATTAACTCATAAACGTGGAATTAAAATAAAATCTTATTTAATCACAACCTTCTATAATTATTCCCCCTTGTTAAAACTTTTATCTCCTCTTTTACTAGAATTTCCTTTTTAGTGATCCAGGTTGTCCCTTATACTCATCCCTGGTCATCATGCCACCCTTTTTCTTCTTTTATTACATTGTGGCAGACTTCACTGCATATTTAAATGTAACTCATATTTTCTCCGGTGAGAACGGTTCGAACCATAACTTGGAAACACAATGTACTTTATTGCCAAGAATTATTCTTTTTGTTTATTAATTCTTCTTCATCTTATCATGCTTCTTGTTTCATCTTTGTTTCACACACACACACACACATATATATATATACACACACATACTTTCATTTAATCCATTCCCACTTTCCGCTAGTAAATCTATACATCTCAAACTTTGGCTCCTCCTTCTGAGCTTATGAGTATTGTAATTCATCTTGAAACTGAATTTGGCTTCCCCCCTTAGGGATGTTCTCATATATTAATAATATTCGGGTGTTAACGACTTTGTTAGCCATCTGGCTGACATTAGCGGTCCTTTAACTCTTTTATCCCATACAATATCGAAATTTTCCTTCATTGTCTGGTTTAACTCATTTCATTTTTTACTAGCTGAACATTTGTACTAAGTCAAGGATTTACACATATTAAAGACACCTCAAACCACTTCTTCATTTCATGATTATGAATCTTTTAGGCTAATGAATTAATGGTGATATCAAAGTTTATCGGGGTTTTCACACGATGCTCCTTCAGCCGTAATCTTCATTCTCAACTACTTTTTTCTTTTTTTACTAAGATCCTTGAGATTCTGGTTTCTTTTAATTCTCGATTCACATCTATGATATACTATTCGTTCTCACGATTCATCCTTTCATTAGGTTAACTTATATTGTCTCATCGTCCTTAATAGTTTGTGTCACAGTTTTGCATCATAATTCTTCAAATTTTCTTACCAATTCTTGTGCTTATCATGAAATGTTCGCAAAGTGTACTCTT
Organism: Lycium barbarum; assembly: GCF_019175385.1. Lineage (NCBI taxonomy): Eukaryota > Viridiplantae > Streptophyta > Magnoliopsida > Solanales > Solanaceae > Lycium > Lycium barbarum. Next base: position 13,151,218 of record NC_083344.1, on the reverse strand, counting down.
TTCTTCTTCTATCTTCATCCAACTCTTATGATATTACAACTTACCCGTATTCATACACATCCCTCATACATTCTTCCAATTTCCTTTATGACCGAATTTCTGTACTTCTTACCAAGACTCTTATCTTCGATTATCGGTGTTTTACCTCTTGCTAGATTTATTAGCTTATTATCATTCCTCTTGTCCTTGATGGTTACATAACTTCTTCTAGCCAATCCATTAGTCCACTTTTCTTACTTTCGCTCTGAGAACCTTGCTTAACTTTCCTCGCTCATAAAACGCTCTTTTCCACCTTGCCCTATTACTGCATTGGCCCCGAAAATTTGTAAAATACTCTATTAGAAGTACAAATCCTTTCCATTTCTAACATCGTCTCTTAGGGGAGTGGTTTGTCCATTTCCTAAGCGAACGTATCAGTATGAATTCATATTTATCCTCTCGGATGTACCTTAAGAGTCGAAATTCCCTTGGCATGTTTCGTAAAGTTTGATTTCTCCATCTCAGATTACATCCATACCCATTGTCATTATACTTCAACCTTGTTTATCCAGATCTGTTTCCAAGGTCATCACATTTGTCTTTTATCACATTTTGCCATCCTCTCTCCTCTCTGCTTACTTATGTTAGAAATTTACTCGAGCGGCTTTTCATCTTTACCAATGCCTTAATCCTTTTCTCAAGAATTCCACTCAACCCTTACTAGCAATATACTTCCCTTACTCATGCTTCTTCTCTCCTCATGATATCATAATCTTATTACTCTTATATATACGTATTCCTCTTTCCCCAGTATTATTATATCATAATTACTTCAGTTTAATATCCGGAGAAAGACAATATCAACCTATCCTGTAGCAGTTGCTACCTTAACTTCAATACCCAACTTGATCCGTACCTTTAGTGGCTCATAAGATAATCATAAGACTCATATATTTCGGGTTGTCAAATGACCTTCACCACATTAGCTAAAAAGATTTAGATACCTTTCCTTAAAGGAATCTCATCCATCCTTTTTATTACAGTCTGGTCTTCGTCACTTGTCCTTGAACATCTATTTGAAGTTCTAAATGAAACTCAAATAAAACTCTGTAATACATTTCCCTAGATTGGAAAAGTCCTTAACTTCCGTGATTGTGTAAATACTATCATAACCTCTAAAATTTCCCATCATCCAGAAGATTGCCGCAGTCATAAATCAACACACGTGACTGCTTTTTTCATCCCTACTTCCGGGGTTGCTAGCGATAACAAAATGTCTTAGTCACAATTATCCATAATTACTTTGGTGATCCACTTCTTCAAAATTTTCATTTACCAACAATCAGGTAATATCCCATAATAATCACACATAACATAAGAAGTGTTAATAAAAGGACCCATGTACCTGTAGTCGGCCCGTCCTGATCCCGGTTTGGGGAACTGTGTAGTGAAACATCTCCTTCGTTATCCTCCTGCCATCTACTAATCGGCTCCTCCTCGTCTTCTCCGTCATAGTCCATAGGATACGAATGATCTGTCCCTTCCTGATTGACCGAAGGCTAAGACAGAGGACTAGGGCACACTATAACGCTCACGCTAGTATCTGCTCTAACAAAATGCTCCATCACAGGAGAAACTGGAGGAGCCAAATCTGGTACAACCTCAGGAACCTCTTGCTCCGCTGGGGTCTCGTACAAACCCTCAGACGGGTCCGTCTCATAACTGTCCTCTGATGGATCCTCCTCTACAGGGGTCATAGACTTTGGGGGATTCGTCTCAATGTCCACGGAAGGATCAGTCTCCATAGAATAACTAAGGCTCTTCCAATTCTGCCCCGGGGGGTGATGTTGGTCCAGAATCTACCCTAGGGGCCTTCCTTGCACCCCCATCCTCTGAAATCGACCTCTTCATCTGAATCAATCTACACAAAAGAGAGCCAGAAACGATCTTTCCTAGACTTTGGCTCTATCGCACAATCTAAGATGAGAAGGAAGGTCGATCATTCCTAAATGCCCCACAGCCTCTTATTTATAAGTGTGGCGCGCTTCACACCCATAAACAAGACTCTACTGGACACTATCTATAGACAACCCTAGGACGGAACTGCTCTGATACCAACTTGTCACACCCCAACGAGGGGCATGATGGGCTCCGACCCATAGGCCGGGAACCACCTGACTTAACAGTTACCTTGAACAACAAATAACATAACTCAAATAATACCTGCATGCAGAAAGGTCCCAACATAAAAATTATCCGGTAATCCAACATATATGTGCATATGCGAACCAACAATGTCACTACAACATCACGAGCATCATAGAGCCGGCAAGGCTACATAACTTGCTAAATACGTACAAATGTCTATAGATCTCTATAGAATATAAACTGTAGGAAGGATGAGAAAGGCTTCGTCATACCCATATGTAAAAATCAAAATATCATACCAAAATAGACTGCGGCTCCGAACCAAGTGGAGCGCACTGACCGCAGCTAAGGGAAGATCCTACTGCGCTGGGCTGCTCACCTGACTACCTAAACCTGTAGGCATGAACACAACGTCCATAAGAAGGGACGTCAGTACGAATAATGTACTAAGTATGTAAGGCATGGATAACAATATAATACAAATATGAAAAGTAACATGAAAAAGGACAGAGATAACCTGTACGTATGGATGCCTCTTGAGGCGGATGTCATGCATGCTTAACTTTTTAAAAAAATATTTTTTTATACATATATATAGTACCATGCCCGTCCATTAAGGCTCGGTGTCATATATATAGTATCATGCCCGACCATTAAGTCTCGGTGTCACATATATAGTATCATGCCCGGCCATTAAGGCTCGGTGTTTTCATCATTAGCCCGCGTCCGGGCCTCCCGCGTTCGGGGCGATATCATAACAAGCTCACTACAGTGGTGTGCACATCTACGTGCCAAGCCCGACCAACTATAGCGCGGCGCGGTGTGAGAAAATTCATACATATATATAAAGCATGCATGAGAGCCCAATCAAAAGCCACAACTATATCGGAGTGACGTAAGATCGGTAGCCTCTGATTATATTATGGATCAATCATCATTGTTCATCCCACCTTGAAGGAACAAGGGTCATAAAGTGAGATTACCAACAATGAAGGTAATTAAGAAATTGTAAAGTAAGCTCAATCATCTCATAATAATATAAAGCTCATGTACTTGGAAATCTCTATGAATAATATTATCTCATAATAACATGAAATCTGTATACCTTGGAGCTTTGATAAATAAATCCCTCATAATCATTGTCATGGTTATCATAAAAAAAATAATTCATCTTTAGCATCATAAAAACTTTAAGAGTCATGAATATCTATCATTCTTGGAAATGAGGATATTTATGGAATTCATGCATGGGTTGGTAGGAAAAGAATTATGCCTTTAAAAGCTCAATAACATCATAAGGATCATAAGATTCGTGGACTTCTAGCATTTATGGAACCAAGGATATGATGGGTATGACACAAAGGTTTATAACAAAAGGATCGTGCCTTTAGAAAGAAAGGGACTAGCCTAAACATACCTGGAGGCTTATTTCTCGACTTTTCAACTTACTCCCTGTCTTGAAATTTACTTAAGATCATTCGGAATCCCGTAATCTACACATAAAACAATTCACGCTATTATTAGACGCATCCTCACATGTTCGTCTTAAGCCTTTAATTCGAATCCATTTAGAATCTGCCGAAATTCGGGCAGCATCTCGCCTGTATATATGCCTAGCCCGAAATCACAATACCAAAAACCAACAACAACAACAACCATACCAACATCAACAACAATATCATCAAGATTCTACAAGACAAATATGCACAATTTCATCCAAAACTTTCTTCAAACCTTAATCCATACGCCAATAATACCAACGCAATAATTATAACTCTTATTCTCGTAAATATTCCTAAATCAATATTAATGAAAAGAGATTCATACCTTAATTTTTCTAGAATAACAAAATCTTCAATGTTAACTTGAATCCAAGTCAACTCCGACACAAACAAAACTATAATCGCGACTATACGTTACCCGGACCTCGATTAATGCCAGTCACTTGAAAATTATGCAAAATCATCACTTTGTGGTGTATATAAGCTCTCCTATGTTGGATGAGATTTCTAGAATATTTGGGAAGTTTATTATGGAGAAAACGATGAATTTTAGCCCTTCTATAGTGGATTAAAGTCGGTTGGCACTATAGCACTGTAGCAGCGCGCAACACTGTGCGTTCGCGCAGTGCAATCCCCTGCTCTGCCTGCCTAACTTGTAATGTCCATAATTCTCTACTCCGACGTCGTATCGACAAGCGGTTTGTTGCGTTGGAAACTAGACTTCATGAACTTCAATTTAGGCCTTTGCTTTGCTTCAAAACTCCTCATATATTTAAAGATATTCTTTCTCCAAATTGGGCCAAAATTTCCCTTCATATTTTTCTCCAAAATTCCAAAAACTTAATTCCCTTAATTTACTTGCTCTCCAATCCTCTCATAGCTTATTATATGAACTTAAACCCTCATAACCAAAAATAAATTAAAATTGGTGCACATGTTCTCGTATATCCTTGAAAGTAACTCTAGTATCCAGACTTAAAACATCCAACACTTATAAATCTTAACGCACGAAATTACGGGGTGTAACATGAACTGCGCTTAATTCCATCATTTTGATGTATTGCAAGAAGGGATTCAAAAAAAAGATTATCGTGTTTCAATTTATATAAACCATCAATAAGAACACCAGAACCATAAAAAATAAAAAAAGCATTCTTATATAAATTGAAACATCCATGTCCAAACTTAAAATCAAATCCAGAAACATCAAGTCTTGAAAGAGAAATCAAATTCCTAGAAACTAAAGGAACATAAAGAGTCTGTAATAGATCAAAGTGATGTCTAGTCTCCAAGATCAAACGATAAGTCCCTATGCCTTCAATTAGAGCATTCATACAATTTCCCATGGTCAAGAAATCCTTATTTGGATTTGTAGTTTGGATCGTAAGAAATCCCTGCAACATAGTGGATACATGAGTAGTTGCAGCAGAATCAAGCCGCCAAGTATTATTAGGAACTTCTACTAAATTGGAATTGAAACAAACAAATGCACTAAAAGTACCTTTCTTTTCGAACTAGGCTTTACGATTCTGGCAATCTTTCTGATAGTGTCTTTCCTTTCTACTGAAACGACACACATCTCCTTGACCCACGAGGTTAATAGAATGATTTCCTTGTTTCTTAAATCTTGATTCCTCCTGAGTAAGCAAACATACTGGACAATTCACTAACATCCCACTTATCCTTAATAGTGTTATAGTTAATTTGGAATGGTCCATACTCAGGAGGCAATGAGTTCAGAATAAACTAAACCAAGAAGGAGTCATCACTTTCATCCCCAAGGTCCGGAGTCTTGTTGCATTGTTAGTAATCTTGATGATATGATTTTTCATAATATGCGACCCATCAAACTTCATGGTCGTGAGTTCATCCATTAGTGTACCAGCGAGAGACTTATCAGCAGAACAAAACGTTCTTCCACAAACTTCATGTATTCTCTATCACTTTCTGTCTGTGGAATAGTACTTTTAATGTTTTTGGCAATAGTCATTCACATAAACATAAGTCTCAATCTAGTAGAGCGTTCCCATGCTTTATGGAAAGACTTCTCATCCTCACTGCTCATATCAGTAATAGCAGCAGGTTTTTCTTTCAGCAGAGCCAAGTCAAGATAATGCAAGCCGAGTTGCCTCAAGGATATTTCGAGGACCGCCCTATGAAGTCAAAGTATGGATGATAGCATGGGAGGAAGGATTGGAGATGGAAGAGCATTAAAGTGGCCAAACGAGTAAAGGAAGGCTACATTTGCAAAAAAGGCCACTTTCCTAATTCCAAGACTTTCATCCCCACAAAGCTAGCCAAACAAGGCCCTTGCCTCATTAATGGCATTTATGTAATAAAGTAGTATTTTCTTTATTTCATTAGTATAAATAGCTAGTCTTTTATTTCATTAGGAAGCTTTTGATGAATTATGAATATTTTGAGTGTTTTAGGGTTATCTCTAGAGAGAGAAACTTGTGAGAGGCCTTTGGTAGGCTCTTGTTGATTCTTCTTGTTGAGAGGATTGGTTGCTTGAGAATTTAATTCCCTTGAGGTCAACTTAAGAATTTGGTGTTTCTTTTTATAATAATTTAGAGGTCTTAGTTTTATATAACTTTGGTTGCTAAATTGAATCTCAACTTGTGTCAAATTATCTATCTTTTCTTTTCCTTTTGTTTATCTTCTTAATTTCTCGTTTCCGCGTCTCCATTATTATATCACTTTTCACCACCAATGTGGGAGAATGCTCACTTGGAAAAGTTACTTTTCCAAAATTTCATTTCCCTCCATTTCCCAATTTACACTTCCTCTTTAAAGTCCATCACTTTGTGACTTTCAAAACCCAACAATCCCCTACATGAATGGGGAATGACTATTTTGTGAAAACATGCATGAAAAACCTGTGTGATTTAAAAGTAAGGATTAATCGCTTCTGAGGAAGTAGGTTTCCCTTTGAAATTTCCGTAATGAACATACATCGGATATACGTGATCAATCGGTAAATTTGATATCCTTGAACCGTCGAGCTTTGATGCATATCTAGACAATATATGTCACACAATTATCCCTTAACTATTCTTGGTTCTCATTGTTGTATTCGTTCCAGCCATGAACACCGCCTGGTTTCATGAGTGCGTAAAGAACTGGCCTTACACTAATTCTTCTTGAAGCGGCTTCCACTTCACACTCACAGAGGTGATTCCTAAATGTGTAACCCGTAGATACAATGTTTACTCATATCATGTCAAACTTAGAAATCATTAAAAAGCCTTAATGCTTTATCCTTGTTCCTGGACATTGTCTTACCGTGAGAATAGATTGAGTTCGACGACAATGTTGAACCATCATTCATAACTTTGTTTGTTCTCCTTGAACCTAGATCTTGGGATCTCCAGTCGGCTAGGTGGAGTTACCATTATGATGACTTGTTCTCGGCCATAATCCCATTCCCTTTGATGACTTATCAACCATCTCTCTAGTTAGGCCTTTTGTAAGTCGATCCGACACATTATCCTTTGACTTTACATAGCCAATCTTGATAATTCCACTAGAGAGTAACTGTCTAACGGTATTATGTCTTCGTTGTATGTGACGAGATTTTCTGTTATACATAATGCTTCCAGCCTTTCCTCTTGCAGCTTGACTATCACAATATATGCATATAGGTGCCACTGGTTTAGGCCAAAACAGAATGTCTTCCAAGAAATTCTGCAACCATTCAGCTTCCTCACCAGCTTTATCCAAAGCTATAAATTCAGACTCCATTGTAGAGCGAGCGATGCATGTCTGCTTGGATGATTTCCAAGACACTGATCCTCCTCCAGTAGTGAAAATGTATCCGCTTGTGGATTTAACTTCAGATGATCCGGTGATCCAATTTGCATTACTATATCCTTCAATTACCGCAGGATATTATTATAGTGCAAAGCATAGTATTGAGTGTATTGTAAATACCCCAAAACTCATTTCATTGCCATCCAATGAGTTTGGTTAGGATTACTTGTGTAACGACTTAGTTTATTTATTGCACAAGCTATATCTGGTCATGTACAGTTCATAATGTACATCAAACTTCTGAATACTCGAGCATAGTCTAACTGAGACTTGCTTTGACTTTGGTTCTTTGTAAGAGCAAGGTTCACGTCATCAGATTCTTTGCAACTTTAAACTCCAGATACTTGAATTTTTCAAGTATCATCTTAACATAGTGAGTTTGAGACAATGCTAGACCTTGTGGAGTTCTATGGATTTTAATTCCTAGAATTAAATCAGCAACTCCTAAGTCTTTCATATCAAACTTGCTAGAAAGCATACGCTTAGTAGCATTTATGTCGGCAATATCTTTGCTCATTATCAATATATCATCAACGTATAAGCAAACAATGACCATGTGATTTGGAGTGTTCGTATGTCACGACCTAATTTGCCTAAGCCATGCGGGCACTTACCTTTCCCACCTCAGTAAGTGAACCCTCAACCCAATGAGAAGTAAAACATGAATATTTAAATCAAGCAACATAAATTGAATAAATCCATAAGTCTCACGATATTAAATAATAGAATAGTGCGGAATAATAAAATACCCCCAGGGTCTAGTCTAAGTCATACAAAAGCATCTAAAGGAATAAATACTAGTCTGGAGCAATAATACATAAAAGTGTCTATGTCTCTGAATAAGATAAGACATAAATGATAGAGAAGTCTTCAAGGCAGCGAACGACCATGCATACCCTGGAGACTCGAAACAATGTTGAAGAAGATGATCAGCCACGGGAGATGGAAGCAGAACCAACCTGATACTCTGCATTTATAAAGGAATGCAGCAAGTGCAGGTCAGTACAATACAACGGTACTGGTAGGCATCATCGGCCGACTAAGCATAGCTAACACAATTCAGATAATAAAGTAGATAAGCAAATAAACCAACAAGTAGGAGCCAAGTATACGTAGTCACCTAAGTAGAAAATCTAATCCCAAGTGTGCCAACTCTCAATATATCAAATCAGAATCCAACATCACAAGTACAACATCGAATTATCTCCAAATCAGGCCATAATACAATGCAATGCAATAATGTATGAATGCAATGCAATGCCATGCAAATGCTGTGTACAGATATGCACCGGATAGAAATATCGACATCTCGGAAACACAACTCAAGGTGACTCACGAAGTCTAAGTGCCAACTGTCCCAGATCTTTTCCCAACAGACAGACAGGACCCCGGATCTTTTCCCACGGGGGGTTCTCACCGGCAACACCCCGAGGGACCCGCGGAGTCCATGCACTCTCTTAATTCATGATTCGAGACTAACATCGGATATCGAACTCTCACGTCACTCAAGTAAAACCGAGCCCAGCTCATCAAGGTGTTTCATTAGTATCTCAATAGTATATCATGAAGAATGAAAGTGCGTGCAACGCATGTATCATCATCAATAATCATGCTTGATATCACAAGTACCAACCATGGGTACGCCAATAATATATCCAAATCACAAGTACCAACGGTGGGTACGCCAACAACATATCCGAATCACAAGTACCAACAGTGGGTACGACAACAACATCGTAATCAAAATAGTAAAACAGAATCCAATATCTATCAACAACTCATGGCATCTAGCCAACAATATAGAACAATCAAATCACAACACAACGGGGTGGCTAGCCCCAACACACAACAGGCCCCAACCTAAGGCAATATCCAACTCAACTTCATACCCGAAGGTTCACATGCTGTCTCCAACAATATAATCTAAATATGTGCTTCGCTATACGAAGTCTCACTAAGGGTAAGCCATAACCTACCAGGATGGCCGAATCGCAAACACCAATAACTCACTCCTTTGCCTTGCCTTTTCGCTGAGCCTCAGAACCAAAGTAGTCTTGGCATATTCGAAATCTAGATTAGAAATCATGAAGAATGATACTAATATTGTTACTATTCAATTTAGGTCAATTCTAATCCTAAAAATTGGGCAAACGAGGCCTATAAGGGTAAAACAGAAAATTCGGAAGCAAAATATAAAACTAAGTACTAGGTGATCATAACTCAACCACTAATTGCTGATTTAACCCAAGGATAGGCCTAATTTATGATTTCAAGCAAAACCCCAAAATTGGGTATAAACCCTAACTCTTTGGTTCAAGAATTCAACTTTAATAATGGAAGATATATGATTAATAAACTTAGATTCATCAAAATCTAACATAAACCCTATCAATTTCATCATTAATAAGCCTAGAGAAAAGTTTATCAAAATCCACTCCCACTTCCATTACTAAGGGATTATTAAAGGAAAGGGAGAATCTATGATAGTTAGGATTAATGGAATAGTAAAGGGATTAGCAAGATTTACCTCCAAGAATTTTCTCCAAGTATCTCCAAGAACAGTCCCCAAAGCTCTAAAGTCGAAATGACAATAAATGATAGACTAAGGGCTTATTTAAAACACACTTAATGATATAACAGACCCGTTAACGCAACAACGGTAACGGGGCCGCAACAGCGGCGGCGTAACAGCGCCCCCAGGCCGCCCCAGCGATCTGGGCCTAGATACATATGGTCGCCCTAGCGGTCAACACGCCGCAACAGTGGTGCCGTGCGGGTGTTATACCCTATTTTAACCGGGGTCAAAATAGTTTACAACATCCCGGTAATTCCGGGGTTAATTAAAGTTAGGAGTCGCCACCTAATTATTTACGGTGAATTAGGGCACCTAAGGTTAATTAAAGTAATTATCTAAAGTTGATTTTATTTTAAATTCTACGAAACCAAAAAGATTCTAGGTACGGGTTCAACTAACCTAGAGGGAAGGTATTAGGCATCCTCTAAATTCCATTAATAATGGTTAACCGACCGGACTCAAATTTATTTAGGCGAGTGCAAGTTATGGAAATGTAAGAAAAGTAAAGTGAACTAGCCTTTAAATTATACGTAATATAATAATATGAAATTAAAAATAGATAGTTATAGGAAATTAGCGTTAAGTCGATAACTAGGGAAAAGAATACTTGATTCCAAAAGATGAAAATATTCAAACGGACATAAAGAAGCTTCCCAGAACGCTTTTGTATTAAAGAGACATCATTCTATTTAAAATCATTTTTTAGACTTGAAAATATCTTGCACAAGTTCAAATCAATTTGGCAATTTGATTCAAAGTCGTTAGAAGGCGTATGGCCATATTAATTTCAAATAAGAAATCATTTTAAGGAAAATGGTTACAGTTAATAAATGACCAAAGCTAGAATGAAGTTAATAGATGGAAAATAGGATATAGTCGAACTTGAGGTTGCTAAGTTAGCATATCTAAATGTCAAATCCTATCTTTGTTCGAGAAATGCTAATATACCCGAGTGAGAAAGTATGGATCAACTATAGACTTTTCTAAACACCTGAACAAAATAGCATTCCAACACAAAGCAAATACTTATAATGAAACGTAACAGAATGTTCATCACTTCCCTCGCCCCTTTTTCGAATTTCAGTTCGGATGTAGTTGGGAGAGGGCGAGAGAGGTAGATGGCAAGAAAATGAGGAGGAAATGCGGGTCTTCGCCTAAAGCTGATATCGTCGAGTGTCCTTTTGAGACTCTTCGGCTTTTGTGGGTACAGTGAAGTGGGTCTCGAGGTCTCGAATCTACACTCGAACGCGACGAACTCGAACTCGAAAAAAGTCTTTCAAATCAAAAATTTCGATAGAACCGAATACTCTTTTTTAAAAGGAAGTTTGGTTTGATTTTTTAAATAATCTTAAAACGTAAGTAAAAAATGACTTGAAACCGACTGGAATTTGAACAGATTCAAAATCTAAAGTAATGGAAAGGTCGAAATGTTGAATGTGGTAAAGCCGGTCCTCCCCTAATCAGTATTGAATTCCCCCTTTCGGCTGAGGACTTAAAGTCATTTTATAGGTGTCAATCCAGACTTAGGGTTTCGATTTGGGCGGGATGTTGAGTGAAAGGTTTCAAATTTCAAAACGACCATTCCAGAACGGTCCAAAAGTGTGACAGCCAGCTTCATCCGAGGGGTGTCACGGGTTGGAATGCTTTTGATTTCCCTCTGTATAAGATCAGATTTTGAACGTTTGTTTGGCCTCTTGTGTTGACCATATAGCTACTTGCACGAAAAAGGGGTGACAAGGATCTGCCATGGTTGAGAGCAACTGAACCTTGTTCAAAAAGAAAGGGATCAGAGAGAGAGGAAAGGGAAGGAAAAGAGGGGTGCGTGGCTGCTTTAATTCGAAAATGGGGTGGCAAAATCTGTGAGAGTGAAAGGGGATTTGGGGTTTTACTGGAAATGGAGGAGAGAGGAAGAGGGAGGAGAGAGAGAGTAGAGTGACGAGAGAGAAAGGGAAGAGGAGAGAGGAAGAGCGGCGCTAGGGTTGTTTGGTTGAAGGGTTAAGGTGAAATGTATTTATCCGTTGGGCCGGGTCGGGTAGGAGATAATGGGCTGGGTCATTGAAAGTATTTGTGGGCTGACGGGTTTTGGGGCTGGTCGGGTGAGCTGATTTAGTGGTAATGGGCTGGTGGAAGGGATAATGGATTTAAAGTGTGGGCTGGGTGAAATCCGAATTTGGCCTTTTTCTTCCTCTATTTAATTATTTTTTTAGGCTTCTAATTTAATAACTAGTACAATATATACTATGTGAAGACAATTAATAATTAGTACGTAGAAAGTAAAGGATTTAATAAAGTAAAATTAATTTAACGAGTACAAATTCTAAAATGAAACGATGACGAACCATTTAAAATTTGTGATAAAACGATACTAGTAATGTTGATAATAGAATAGTGAAAATGAAAGTAACAATATTAATAGTGAAAAATGTTTAGCTCGCCAATAAATTTAGAAGCTCCAGGAAATAAATTGAAATAAAGGAGGGACAAAATTGGGTGTCAACAGCGGGCACCAGGTACCAGAAATCCCTCAATTTTTCTAAGTGTCAAACGAAATCCCGAACTATCCCCGAGACTATCTGCTCATAAACCACACACAGAGACCCACACAAAAATACGCTATGAACGTGTTTGGGGCCTCGTAATTCCCAATGGAGGTTTCGTTGACCGAGTCAACCCCTGATACGTCATTTCCATTTCCCAACCCAAGTCCCAAAATGCATTCGAGTGCATTAGGAACCGAACCAAATATACATACAAGTCATAAATGACCATCCGGACCTCTTGGAATCGACGGATTTTCGATAAAGGTCCATTTACCCAAAAGTCAACTTTGGGTCAACTATTTTTCATTTTAAGCCCATATTTCACAAAATGTTGCCCGAATCCGATTTAGACACCTCGACAAGCGTATTAACAGTCTCCTCGGGTCCAAAGTGAGCTAATCAGTGCTCGGTAAAGGGCGAAAATGCCGAAAGGACTATAATGGCCAAACGGGTCGTTACATCTTAATGTATACACAGCTATCACACTCATTAATTTTAAATCCATTTGCCAACATGGTCTGGTCAAATTTCGCATGCCATTGTTTGGGTGCTTGTTTAAGTCCATACAGTGACTTAACTAGTCGACACACCTTCTTTTCTTTTACGGAAACTGCAAAGCCTTCGGTTTGATCCATTTAGATTTCTTCCTCCAAATCTCCATTGAAGAAGGCTGTTTTCACGTCCATTTGATGGATTTGGAGACCGTACACCGCATCCAACACTATTAACACCCGAATGGATGTGATTCTCGTTACCAGTGAGTACGCATCAAAATAATCAAGACCTTCTCGTTGTCTGAATCCTTTGAAAACAAGTCTTGCCTTATATATATCAATAGTGTCATCATCTTTCATTTTTCTCCTGAAAATCCATTTCGAACCTAAAGGTTTGTTTCCTGGAGAAAGATCAACTAATTCCCACGTATGATTGTTTAATATGGATTCTATTTCACTATTGATTGCCTCTTTCAGATATTGTGCTTCTGAGGAAGACATTGCTTCCTTAAAAGTTTGAGGCTCATTCTATATTAAGAGTGTCAAAACATCAGGACCAAAGGAAGTGGATGTCCTTTGACGTTTGCTACATCTTGGATTTTCCTCATTAAGCATACTTTCCTTTGTTTCTTCCCGAGGTTGTTTAGGTCTTTGGCTAGATGATTCAACCTCCATTTTATACGGATAAATATTCTCAAAAATTCAACATTATCTGATTCAATTACTGTATTAACATGAATGTCTGGATTTTCTGATTCATGCACTAGAAACTGATATACTTTACTGTTAGTGGCATATCCTATGAAAACACAGGCAATGGTTTTTGGGCCTTTTTTTTTACCCTTTTGGGTTTAGGAACTTGCACTTTTGCCAAACACCCCCACACTTTGAAATATTTCAAGTTGGGTTTTCTTCCTTTCCATTGTTCATATGGAATGGACTTTGTTTTCTATGGGGTACTCGGTTGAGTATTCAACTAGCTGTAAGAATAGCTTCCCCCACAAGTTCTGTGGTAAACCAGAACTTATCAATAAGGCGTTCATCATTTCCTTTAATGTTCAATTCTTTCTTTTCGCAATTCCATTGGATTGCGGAGTGTATGGGACAGTTGTTTGATGAATAATGCGATATTCCAAGCATATTTCTTCAAAAGGCCATTCATATTCTCCACCCCTATCACTTCTAATCATTTTGATTTTCTTGTTAAGTTGTGTTTCGACTTCATTTTTATATTGTTTAAATGCGTTAATAGCTTCATCTTTGCTATTAATTAAAGGGAAAAGGCTCAAATATGCCATCGAACTATCAGAAATGGCTTATTTATGCCACTCGTTAAAAGTTTGGCTCAAATATGCCACTGTTACCTTTTTGGCTCATCCATGCCATTATTCACTAACGGTGATTTTAAAATACCAGATATGCTACGTGGCAAAAATTTATTGGTCCACGTCACTTAAATGAAAACCAGCCAAAATAAATCCTAATTAAACCAACGGAAAAGGCTCAAATATGCCATCGAACTATCAGAAATGGCTCATTTATGCCACTCGTTGAAAGTTTGGCTCAAATATGCCACTTCCGTTACCTTTGCCGTTACATCTGATTATTAAGATGTAGTTTCTAGATCTGAACATTGAATGATTAAGACTGTTTGTTTTCAATAGCTAAATGTGCATATGGAATTACACTATTTCATTAAAATATTATAAAAATCTCATTTCAACAAATAATTCTTTTATAGAAAATAATATTTTGACTATTTATATTTGATAAAAAGATTAAACTATCTGAATTGCAAATAAAATTTATATATCAATATAAAAAATTGTTGTAACCAGGTAACCTGATTTCTTTTTTAAAACTCAACTTAAGTTAATCTTTAAATAATTTTTTTTATCAGAAAGTGGAACCCCCAAGACCCCAACAGCGTGCATCTTCCATGGATCCCAAACTCATAAATTTCTATCACAGTACTAATAATAATCAAACACTGAACCTCAAAAACAGAAAACAAAGTTTCTTATCACCCATAAATTGAGCAAAAAGTTAATCTTTTTGTAATAGAATATTTAACAATGCTATATTTGCAAAAGACCTTAATCCCAGAAGGTAAAGTCTTTTTTTTCCCCATAAGTTGGGCAACAGAGAAAACGCTGTACGAAAATTGGAACGACAGTGGCATATTTGAGCCAAACTTTCAACGAGTGGCATAAATGAGTCATTTCTGATAGTTCGATGGCATATTTGAGCCTTTTCCGTTGGTTTAATTAGGATTTATTTTGGCTGGTTTTCATTTAAGTGACGTGGACCAATAAATTTTTGCCACGTGGCATATCTGGTATTTTAAAACCACCGTTAGTGAATAATGGCATGGATGAGCCAAAAAGGTAACGGCAGTGGCATATTTGAGCCAAACTTTCAACGAGTGGCATAAATGAGTCATTTCTGATAGTTCGATGGCATATTTGAGCCTTTTCCGTTAATTAAATAGACATAGCAATATTGAGTGTTATCGTCAATAAAAGTTATGAAATACTTTTTCCCACCGCGAGATGGTATTGACTTCATGTCACAAATATATGTATGAATTAAGTCTAGAGGATTGGAATTCCTTTCAATAGACTTATAAGGATGCTTAGCATACTTAGATTCAACATACTTGACATTTCGAATTATTGCACTCAAATTTAGGCAGTATTTCCAAGTTAATCATTTTCTGCAAGGTTTTATAATTAACATGTCCCAAACGTGCATGCCATAAACTATTTGACTCAAGTAAATAAGAAAAAGCAGAAATTTTATTCATATCAACTGAAATTACATTGAGTTTGAAAAGTCCCTCTGTGAGGTAACCCTTTCCAACATACATATCATTTTTGTTAACAACAACCTTATTAGAAAAGAAAAAAAAACACATTTGAATCCATTCTTGACTAGTAGGGAAGTTGAGACCAAATTCTTCTGCATTTCTGGAACATGAAGTACATTATTAAGCGTCACGATCTTGCCAGACGTCATCTTCAAGGCAATCTTGCCTGTTCCTTCGATTTTTGCCGTTGCAGAATTTGCCATGAATATTGTCTCATCGGGACCAGTTGTAGAATAGGAAGAAAAGAATTCCTTGTTAGAACACACATGGCGGGTAGCACCCGAGTCTATCCACCATTCCCTTGGAGTACCTGCCAAGTTGCATTCTCATAACATGGCACACAAGCCATTTGTTCATTCTTTTCTGCCATGTTGGCTTGACTTTTCTTCTTCTCCTTATCATTTTTTAGAGCACGACAGTCTGAAGCCATGTGTCTAGATTTGCCGCAATTGTAGCAACTTCCTTTGAATTTCTTCTTGCTTGGAACATTCTTCCCTCCAGAAGCCCGTTTCCTTTACTTTGAACTTGTTGGGGTAGTTTCAACAATGTTTGCCCCTATTATTGCTTGTTTTCCATTGGCCTTCTTCTCAACAGATCTATTGTCTTCCCCAATTCTAAGGCAGACAATCAGATCTTCCAATGTCATCTCTTCTTGTTTGTGCTTTAGGTAGTTTTTAAAGTCCCTCCACGAAGGAGGCAACTTTTCAATGAAGGCTGCAACTTGGAAAGCTCCGTTGATTACCATTCCTTACGCAAGGAGATTGTGTTTAATCATTTGTAATTCCTAGACTTGCGACATGACAGTTTTACTGTCAATCATTTTAAACTCCAGGAATTTTGCAACAACGAACTTCTTCAACCCAGCATCCTTGGTCTTATATTTCTTGTCCAAAGCATTCCATAATTCCTTAGATGACTTACAACCGCTATAGACACTATATAGACCATCATCCAGCCCATTGAGAATATAGTTTTTGAACAGAAAATCAAAATGGTTCCATGCCTCCGTCACGATAAAACTTTCGTTGTCCGGGCTCAGTAATAAATTTTTACAAACTGAGGGTTGTTAAGTAGAAAAATATTTTTTGTTGCCACCGTTTAAAGGCGATGCCAGAAAACTTTTCGGGCTTCTCTGCCGCAGCCATTGCAGTGTTGTAGTGCGGCTGGAGGAGGCAACAACCGTTGCACCGGTAGCACTTTGAGTAGCAGTTTCAACCATTTCTGTTCGAAAACAAACAAACTAAATTAATCAGTTGGTGAAGTTTTTATATTCTTCAAACCAAACGAAAAAGGTTATTCACTCGATGAAGTTTTTATGTCTTCAAATCGAGTAAATTAACGGAGTAGAAAATCTGAAGATTTTAATCTCCAAGCAAACAGAATATAAGATGAAACAGAAGTATATAAAATTAAATTCCTTAATATTGTTATCCTTATAATCAAACGTATAAACTGTAAACCAAAAAATATAAGAACAAAGTGTAGTTTCGAGCCCACAGAAAATTGTGTTTCCTTAAGGAATTTAATCCCCTCACAATTGCCCAAGGTTTGGATTAATTCCTCCCAGGATAGAACAAAACTCTATTCTGCAATACTAGCAATCGAAATTGCAGAACTTCAGCGAACTCAACCAACGGGTGTAATCACACAACACTTAGTTTTTTTTTTTTTTTTTTGTGTGTTTTGAAAACGATGCCAGAAGAGGGGATGAAAGACAGTTTTTTTTTATAGAGAGTAAAATTTTATTTTTTCTGTGTGTTCAATTGAGGCGAAGCCTCTGAAAATTTATAGCCATTCCAAAGGCACCTGTTTGGGAAGAAGCTGACCGTTCGGTCAGCAGTTAAGACTGTTGGGATATAATATTAATCTTCGCAAATTAATTAAATAATGCGCGAATTAATATTAGGAAAAGGAAAATTAAATAATGAAAGTGGAAAATAAATTTGGTCCAAAAAGATTATCAATCAATTAAACCAAAACCAAATCCTAGCCAAGCGACGACGACGGCGTGAGGGGAGGTCTTCTTCTCAACTCTTTATGAGCTACAAGATGTGACATATAAGCACATACATCTCACTTTCCACCACAAATGTGGGAGAATGCTCACTTGGAAAAGTTACTTTTCCAAAATTTCATTTCCCTCCATTTCCCAATTCACACTTCCTCTTTAAAGTCCATCACTTTGTGACTTTAAAACCCAACAGGATTCATACTAGTTAAACTGATCAATCTTGACAGAAATTTCCACCAGTCCCTCCTTTTATTTTTCATACAATTTATGAACCTTTTCGATTGTTAGGATTTTAAGGTGTGAATGAAAAATGAGAAAAGCTACCTTTTGGAGTGCACCCAAAAGGCGCATTTTAGATTGCACCTCTCCATCTCACGCTTTCATTGTCAATAAATTCAAAGTCTTTGCCTCAGATTTTATATACAGAAATCTAAATTCTTTTCCTCTAAAATTGTTCTCTGCATTAGCTAGTTTTCAAAACGAAATTATAGTAGAGTCGTGTGATCTGTTGTCGAATTTGCGTTCGACGAAGTTAGTGGGGTTTGAGGTACCGCTACTCCATCAATAGGTATATTCATTTTATCTTGGGAGGAAGTAATCCATAACTTCGGTTACAGTGAGGGGATTAAATTTCTTAAGGACACACAGTAAATCCTATGGACTTGAATATTTTCAATTTTATGCATTTTACGTTTTTCAAGATTAATTCATATTTTTTGTTTACCGGTTGTGAACACATATTTACTAACAATCTTAAGAATTTAAATTTATTTTATGTGTTCATTTTTAATAGCTGTTTGGTGGGAGACCAAACGAGAAAGCGAAACTGTGAAGCGAACGTTGTCGGATGATTCTTGTCTGAATCTTCTTATTGATTATTTTTTGTTGGAAAATATGGTCCAATCTAAGAGAATGTTGCGGCACTTCAAGACAAGAATACAAATGGTGTATGCATCTTTGCTGTTGTGTGCATTATACTTGTGCAAGGAAAAGAAAAAGAAAAGGAACCAGAGGATGGCTTATGTATCAAAGGAGAAGTAATGCTTAATGACTTGATATTAGTTGATGTGGCCGTTGAAACAAACACCATCCGTCACGTTGGTTCAAAGTTGGGGCAAACGACGTCACCAATCAGAGATTATTAAAAAAAAGTACTTTTTTCATAAATAAAAGTACTCTTTTCAAAAGATTAAAATAAAAAAATACTTCTTTCACAAGATAAGAAAAGTACTCTTTTTGAAAATTAAAAACTTTTGATGTTTTCTACTTTGCTGTTTAGAAATTAAAATCTGTGTGATAGTCTATACTACGTTACTATCCGGTTTAAAGAATATAAAAACTTTACTGATTTAGTAAGGTTTGTTGGTTTGAAGATATAAAATCTTCATTGGTTGTTTATTCGGTTTGAAGATATAAAAACTTCACTGATTTATTAAATATGTTTTGTCAGAAATTATTCGTTTTGAAGATATAAAAACTTCATCATTTTATTCTCCGATTTAAGAGAAGATATTATGATTGTACGGAAATTAAGATGGAATTATTATGTTATTATGGTGGATAAAGAGAATCCCAACGGTGTGATAAGTTTCTCGATCATGGGCATCTTCGCAGTGAAAGGTTTTGTCAATTGGTCATTGTGACCGTTGTCAAACTACATTCTGTTGCATACAGGAGCGGATCTACTGAGGAGGTACGGAGTGCAACACCACCCGCAAGCTTCGGCGGAAACTCTATATATGTATGTATATTTATATAAGAAATAGTCTAAATAATTAAAGTGCCAACTAAAGTGTCCGCAGTGCCAGTGGCAGAGGACTTACATTCCTTCCATTTTGCCAGGGTTCGAATCTTCCCTGATGAGCATTATTTTATAAATTTCATAACAATTTTGTCTCTAAACAAATACACCTACGGGCTACAACACATACTAGTTGACACTCTATTTTCATGTTGACATTGTATTTGTTTAATTAAGTATAAAATAATATAGTACAAATTTTCTTTACCATATTTTCTTAGAATAAAATAATAGAAAGTTAGGAAGTTTCTTTTTTGGATATTCTCTCGTCTCTCTCCAAGTAAACCAAATAGTAGACTGACAACGTCTGTTAATATTTATTTCTCGAAAAAATAAGATTTTAGTAATGGTGGCACCCGTAGTCATCAAATCTTGGATCCGCCTCTGATTGCATATCATTTTTTGGTTGGTAGTGAAAAAAATCTAATGATAACAGTAAATGAAGAGCCTGTAGAGGTCAATTTATCTTTTATCTACTACAAGATTGCTGCTACTTATAAAAGCATTAGATCAAAAGAAAAGGGCAAAATCTTCGACCCACACTATCAAAATTGGGTTGGCAACTTCGAGATGAGGTCGGAACATAATTCATGAACAAGGAAATTGATTCATATGTTGTAACTGTTAATTGTGGAAAGTCAGCAAGTTACAGCAAGACACGGTAAAAGTGAATGCAAAGTCTTTTCACATGACTAAGGCAATGACTTTGATATTGATATTAACATTGATAATGTGAACCGAAAAAAAACTGCAAGTCTGATGCGGAGAGACTCGAAGAAGCGGGATAGTTTGTGGAGGGATCTGTGAAGAATTTGGCAACATCGTATGATGAGGATACTGTGCAAAAATGTTTTTGTGTCTTTCCAATATTTTTTTTATATTTTATTTTATTTTTTATTTTTTTATTTTTTTGTGGATCAAACTTTGCCAATTTGGACCAAAAGTTTTGTTTCTGTCGTTGGTGAAGAAGAACAAAGAGAAGCTCTGATGCGATGCTTTCACTTCAAGGAGTAGCTAATATCGTCGACCAATCAAAGGGATCACTCGCGAAGTCTGTTTTGAAAAGCAACACAGAAGGAAATTTGCAGAAATAGTGCAAGTGCCCATTTGTGTGATGATAATCGTTGGAAACTTATAGAAGTTTCTTGAAAATCTAAATTCAACATCAACTTATCAGGCATGGTAGTGATCAGAAGAATTTTATCCGGCAATGACAAAAAAGTGATCAAAATCAAAGCAATTGACAGAAAGAAAGCGGCAAAAATCAAATTTTACATTCTTGACTCTCCTCGTCTTTGAATTTTCTATCCTTTATGATCTATGAAAATATTTTTTTATATTTTTTAGGGTAGACATTTATTATTGATGATTTTAAACTATATTTTATTTGCATACCATGAAATTGACCAGTTGGTATATGATATGGTATCATGCATAAAATTATGTGGGAAAAAAATATTTCAAGGTTGTAAGATATGAATTTGAGTTACTACTTGAAATATTTTCAAGATCATGAAATAATATCTATATCTTGTTGGATCAATAAATATTCGTTAACGGAAGTACGAATGGGGTATTAAGTAAAATACCTATTATCCTGAATTTAGATGAGAAGATCAAAATGATGATTAAGAAGCGGATATATGATGATGGCTTTATGATAAGCGTCATTATTAGATGATCTTGTATGTGTTTGCGGCATTTTTCCTGTATATTGAGGATCTGTTATTAGCTAAAGTGGAACTTAAAATAATAGGAGCATCAGTACAATAACAGGGAGATAATATTGAATTAAGACTTATGTTAAAGTTTTATCGTAAAACTTTGTTGTTGGTGGTTTCAATTAAATTTTATTGCCGTGGTCTCTTTTAGTGTCCTTTCACCAATGGTTGACTTGTACCAGTACCGATTCACGAGTACAAGTGCATACATGTTCAATGTTATTAACTTTAGCAAGAAAAATTGTTGTTGAATGTAATTTTTTTTTTTTTAAAAAAAAAAAATTAAAGACCACTAGGCTTTTCACCCACTAGTGGCTTATTTTATTAATCAACAGATAAAACAACAAAAAAAACAAATAGTGCCATGTCTGTTCAACTGAGCAAAATAGGAAAGTAAGAAAACAAGTTAAAATTGAAGCGACTGCGCGGGATTAATCTGATCGGAGCCGCCGTCGTCGCCACCTCTGGAGCAGTTGCCTTTGATCCTTCCACTGATTCCATGTCCTCTGCTCACAGATCTGAGGTAAAGAGGGTGAAGAAGCGAATTAAAAGATATGATGAATGCCTCGTTAATAAGTTTTGGTTTATCCCAAAACTTGTGGGTTGAAAGCTATTCTTACGGGTAGAAGAATCTCAATCGAGTGCCCCATAATAAAACACAATCTATTCCATTCAAAAAATGGAAAGGAAGAAAGCCCAATTTGGAATACTTCAATGTGCGGGGGTGTTTGGCTAAAGTGCAAGTTCCTAAACCCAAAAGGGTAAAAATAGGACCTAAAATCGTTGTTTGTGTTTTAATAGGATATGCCACAAATAGTAAAGCATATCAATTTCTGGTTCACAAATCAGAAAATGCCGACATTCATGTGTATACGGTAATTGAATCAGATAGTGCTGACTTCTTTGAAAATATATATCCGTATAAAGGGAATGTGAGTCGTTTAGTGAAGGATATAAACGACCTCAGGAAGAATAAAGGAAGATATTCCTGATGCCGAAAATTCAAGACGTAGCAAACATCAAAGGACATATACTTCCTTTGGAGCATATTTTCTAACATTTTTGTTGGAAAATGTGCCTCGAACTTCCAATGAAGCTATGTCTTCATTGAAAGCTCAATTTTAGAAGGGCAATCAATAGTAAGATAGAATCCATATTGAACAACCATACATGGGAATTGGTTGCTATTCCTTTAGGAAACAAACCTTTAGGTTCCAAATGGATTTTCAAAAGGAAAATGAAAGATGATGGCACCATTGATAAATATAAGGCAAGACATATTGTTTAAGGATTCGGACAACGAGAAGGTCTTGATTATTTTGACACATACTCACCGGTAAGAAGAATAACATCTATTTAGGTGTTAATAGCTTTACTTGAGATTCCGCATGTGATAATTATGATATAATTGTTTGTATGACTCTTGAATGCTTAGTAGTTCATACTTTAAACTAGATATGAGATTTTGCAATTATTTGTATGCATGTGCTCAAAAGTACTTTGGGAAAATTAAGTATCCTGTGAGATTTTTTTTTTTTTTTTGCTCTAAATCTTTGCTAAGGTGCAGCTACACTTACACTTCGGTGGTTACCATTTGATGATGCCAAAAGGGGGACAAGTTTTCCTGTACAAAACGTTTGCTTTGTTAGTATTTTCAGACAGGAAATGCACAAGAAGAGGGAGAAAGCACAAAGTCAGGGGGAGCCACTCCTTCAAGTTGTGCTTCAAGAATCGAAGAACATATGTTCAGGGGGAGTTCACTAATTCGGGGAAGTTCACATCCTTCTTATCATTTTTTATTGTGTCTTTTATTAAAATTGAAAGTTTTGCACTCAATGGTTTGCCATCATAAAAAAAAAGGGGAGATTGTTAGGTCCAAGGTTTCACCTATTAATTTTGATGATAAAAAACCAACATAATTATTAATAAAAGAACATTTACTTGTGGTAAATTTATTTTTGGTACAGGTTTATTTGATGAAGAAGGATTTGGTGAAGATCTAATCAAATATGGAAAAGGAGATATTACGAGAAGGAATTGCGAAAGAAGATGTGGAAGAAAAATACTTACTCAAATCAAGGTGCAAGAATTATGGAAAGAATATTTACTACGATCCTATGGAAGGAAAATATTCTACGAAAGGAAAAGATCAAGATCAATTTGTTGCTCAAGGAAGATCCAAAATCTATGGAGTATCAAGAAGTCTCAAGTTCACAGAAGACTCAATATTCCAAGTGATTAAAGTCCAAATTCAAGAACACGAATGTGATTACATTCTGATCAAGATCCACGGTGAATGAAGAAGATCTTGAATTTCTCTTGGGTTGCCTAAATAAAAGCTCATACTTGTACAAGCCAGAAAAAAGAGCACTGAGAAATTATTGGAGAATATTATTATTTTGAAAAAAAATATATTCTACGGAAGGGAAAATATATTCAAATTTGAATACACTTGCTACAACTTTGAAAGGAAGGTGTTGCATTTACACTACAAAATTATGGAAATACGAGATGCTGGAGAATATACTTTTGGGTGCTCAAATTGAAAAGAAATATACGAGAATTGTTATATCAGGCCGGACAATGTAATCTGCAAAGATATTTGCAAGTTTGATTAAAAGATCCATCACCAAGAAATTAAAGGAAAGTGCAAGAATGGTAAAAGACTTATAAAAGGAAAAGTGCTACGTGAGATGTGATCTAGTATTAAGTTCATGAAGGAAAGATAGATATTGTAATAAAGGAGCATAATTGTCAAGGCTGTACATATGGAAAGATTACCTACCAAGATGCAAGGAAAAACTAATTTTGGATAATGCCAACAATTATGGAAGAGGGTCTGCTAAGAAGGAAATAAAATTACAAGCCTTGATTCAAAGAAGACAGAATAGAAGGAAAAAGATCTTTCTATTCTGCAAGAGCATATTATACATGGAATGAGAATTCCTTCTCCATCAATACCAAATCTGGAAGCTGAATCAAGGGGAGCATTCAAAGGAATGTTGGAGAAGAAGTCAACAGCAAAGGAAATTCTTTTCCAAAATTAGAAGACAGTTCAACGACTAGAATATTCACAGACCGAGTATAAAAAGAGAAGACACTACAATAGTCGAAGTACGCAGCCACTTATACTTTCGTCTCAACCTTCTCAAGTTCTTTGCTCTACTTTTCGTAAGCATTGTAATCCTGAGTGACTTACTGTGTAAACAAAAAAAAAAAAGGAGAGATATAGTATAGTTGGTTAGGCTTTGTATTAAGAGGTTGTGTCATTGTTCGTTTCTTTGGTGAGCGAGTGAAAACCAAAGAGTCGTTGTTGGTGAGCGAGTGAAAAACCAACTTTGTGTGTTGTTGGTAAGCTTGTCAAAACCAACCCTTGTTCGTTGTTGGTGAGGGAGTGAAAACCAACCTTGTGAATGTTAGTGGTGAACGAGGAAGACCACAAAGGCTGTACTCAATTCAAACTACAATGAGCTTAAAGAGATAACCTCCTTGCAACCCAAGGGAACTGGATTAGGATTCCACATTGGTTCCGAACCGGTATAAAAATTCCTGGTGTTATTTATTTTATTGCTCTCATATTATAATCTGCACCCTTACTATTTGTTGTGGTTTATACTTGTGAAAATCCAAGGACTAACAATTTTGTGCAGGCTGTCTCACTATTAGTCGACTGGAACCAAATAGTAGTTGACTGAGAACAAGCAGTAGTCGACTAGATTTTAATAGGCTTATAATTCACCCCCCTCCCCCCTCTTTCTTGTACTTTCAATTGGTATCAGAGCCTCATCTTACATTTGTGTTTTTTGCTTAACAGCAAGTGAGGAAAGATCCATGGCAGGACATCAAGTTACTGAAGCCATATTTCAAGAGAAACTCTCAACAAGCAGGCCACCCTACTTCAATAGTTTGTACTACAGTCAGTGGAAGGAGAATGAAAATCTATGTTCAATCAACAGATTATAGAGTCTGTCTAGTTATTAAGGATGGGCCGAGGCCTATTCCGAAAAATAGTGATGGAAAGAAGGTTGAAAAAGAGATCCATATTGGACTACACAAAAGAACATTTGGATATTATGCTAACAAATGCTAGAGCAATGTACATGATCTATTGTGCTCTTGGTGAAGAAGAATATGTGAAAATATATGCTTGTAAAACTGCCAAAGAAATATGGGACAGATTGGAGCCTATCCATGAGGGCACCGTAAAAAATAAGGAATATCAAGAAAACTTGGATAAGGCTTCCTACAACATCAAAAGGAAAAGAAGAAAGAAGCAGAGAGCTTAATCCACCCAGAATCAAGAGGTCCAACAAAGAGAGAACATACACTGCTACAAATGTGGTAAACTTGGACATATTAAATTAAAGTGTCCTAACAACAACAACAACAACAACAAGAATTCCAGAACTTCAACTTGGATCGATAACGATGAATCTGGTAAAGAGAGTAACCAAGGAGAAAGGGCGCTCATGTGCTTCCTGGAAGGAAAAGAAACCCACAAAAATCACAAAACCTCATCTTGGAGTGACAAGGAAGAAACCGACGAGGTATGTCATACTCCTATCATGACTTATAATAATTATGATAATTTCCAGGAAACTCTAGATCTAGCTTTAAAAGATTTTCAAAGAATTCTTGATGCATTCAAGAAAGTCCAACAAGAAAAGAAAGACTTGCATATTCGACTTAATGAATGTCAAACTAAGTATGACTCACTTCAAGAAGAAAATTCTGAGTTGCACAAGCAAATGAAGACTTTGTGTAACATCCCGTTCTCCGTACAGAATATGAAAACATTATACGAGTTGTTTTGAACCTTATAAGTTAGGTTATGTTCACAATTCAGGATTTAGAAACCAATACGGGGAGTATTGGGATGAAAAATCCCATTTCGACAGTAATTGGGGGATTCCACGACAAAAATACGGCCCGTACTTCAAAGTAAAGCCTGTACTCTATGGGCGTTCTTTGGTCTTTGCAAATCTGAACTCTCTGGAAATTTTAGGTAAAGTACGGCCCGTACTTCAAAGGACGGGACGTCCTTTCTGCCCGTCCTTTCCCCGTGTCTTATAAATTGTTCACTAAAATTTTCTTGGAAGTATGACCTGAAAGAACGGCCCGTACTTAGAAGTACATCCCATCCTTCTTAGGCATACTTCTCTCGCATCCATTAGAAACAATAAAAACGTGGGTTCTGTTAATTTTGTCACTTTTCACCCGTTCAGAAACCCTAAGCACGAAAATTACTTTTCAAAACCTCATATTTCAGGGGAGTAGCAAGATAATCTAATTCAAGGGAATTCAAGCTAAGATTTGGGTGATTCTCCTCTAGGAAAGTAATTTGTTGAACTACATTAAGGTATGTCTCTTTTAAAAATCCTTTTCGACTATGAAGAAGATTTGTATGTCTCTCTTTTAAAAACCTTATTTTAGATGTATGTCTTCTTTTCAAAGGCTCTTTATTGAATAGAAAGGTGAACTTCTCATACTTTAACAAACCTAATTCATGTTTTGATTGTGGTTGGTGTGCGTGTGGGGACAATCCTACATTACCATTATTGTACTATCCTCTATATACATATACATATAAACATAACCATTTTCTTATATGAGAGATGGTCAATAAGGGTGGCTAAGGGGTGGTAATAATGTTTTCATATTGAACTACGGCATTGAAATCTTGGTTAAAGAAGTGTAAACGTTTTCAAGATGTTCTTTGAAATGGTTTATCTTTACGATATGGAATAATGAACTTTAATGCTTATTGATGGTGTGACTACTTTGAGACAAATTGTGAATAGGCTTCTATGCTATGAACTTTAGTGTTGTGTTTGGCCTAGTTACTCAGGAGGAAGGGTAGCCACTATGGACCCTAGTATGGTAATTTCCTAGCCATTCGAGAGGAAGAGTGGCCACTGCTGGGTTGGCTACCCGGAGTGCGGTTTATTGCTAGCTATTCAGGAGGAAGGATAGCCACCAAGAATTACATATTCCAGTGTGGTGCACTACGTTTAGGGAACCTTTATGGTCATCCCTTCGATGTGATTGATTCTTGGGCCTGTATTGGCATGTGTGATATCCTTATTATTTCATGGAACTGTTGTTGATAATCATGATCAATTTGAAAGGCATATTTGAAAGTTGTAACTTGACAAGAGGCTTCTTAATCGGTTGTGATAATGCTTACTGAGATACACAAGTTGAATAACTGTTTCTACATTGATTTCACATGGTTTTCAGAACTGATTTCTTCAAGTATTATTGTACTCTATTTTCAGATTACTTGTTGTCCTCAAGGCACTCACTGAGTACGAAGTATTCAGGCATACCATTGTTGTTTTTTATGGTATGTTAGGTAACGGAGAAGAGCAGGTTCTTGATACTTCAGGTGCTTAGGAAGGACTTGATGTTGCTGCTGACTTGGTGAGCCCACCTATTCATTCGTGGGACACCCTTATTACATTTTTTTTGTTAATCTAGTTCTAGCGGGCTGCATCCCAGTGTGTCAGGCAATTATTCTTTATCTTAAGCTCCATAGTTTACATTCTTGTGGTAGTTGTCGAATTGTTTAACTCTTGGGCATGTAATACATTTTGATTAAGTTTTATGACATTAAAGACTTCCGCTGATTTAATTAATATATCATGATTTCGTCTGAATTTATTTTATAAACTGTTGTAGGTGAGCATTGAACCTGGCAGCTTCAAGTGTTATTATTTTATCTCTTAGGTTCTTCCGATGTTGTTCATGAAGTCGGATGTCGGTCACGTCTACGGTGGGTTTTGGGGCGTGACAAGCTTGGTATCGGAGCCTAGGTTTAAATACGTCCTACGATTAGTGTCGGTGTGTGTAGAGTTGTGGCTAGTGGAGTTTTTCTTGTGCAGCCTGATCACCTGTATGACTGAGGAACTCCCAGGACATTATAGGTGTTTCCTACTCTTCTTGATTCTAGATTGTGCTGTAGAGCTCGAAGTCCTTTTAGGATCGTTCTAATTCACTCGTTAATTTGTGCTTTGCAGAAATAGCTTTGACGCGATCCAAAAATGGTAACTGAGGATAACCCGTGAGAGCTAACCGAAATCACAGGGGCGCAAATGCTGGTAACAGGAATGATGTTGGAAATCAAGCACCACCTCAAGCACTGCCTACTCCTGCTGTTCCGGTTGCGAGTGTGCCTGAGATTGGTACGACGCAAACTGCTATTCAAATATTAACTGCATTGGTTGAGGCCCAGCAACAGCGTGGAGGTATGGAACTTCATGGTAGAGGCAGACTGAAGCAATTCCTAGACTTAAAGTCACCAGAGTTCTTCGAGTCACAAGAGGTAGATGACCCCTAGTACTTTTTAGATGAGACTTTCAAGGCGTTGAGGGAAATGGATGCCCATGATTCCGAAGTTATGAGGCTTGCTTCCTATCAGTTGAAAGATGTTTCTCACACCTGGTTTGAGATGTGGGACTCTGAGAGGGGTGACGCTGCTTTAGCTTCGACGTGGGCTGAATTTGAAAAGGTGTTCATGGAAAGGTTTTTGTCTGATGAGGAGAGATTTTCTATAGCTACGAAGTTTGAAAAGCTGGAACAAGGTAACAAGTTGGTTCGTGAGTATAGTTTGGAGTTCACCCGTCTATCAAAGTATGCTTTATACATGATTCTGACTGAAAAGCATAGGTTGACTCACTTTGTGAAAGGCTTGGTACCACGTATCAAATCTGTATATATTGTTGCTGCTATGTCTCCTACTTGCAATTTCTCATCTCTGGTTGGGTTTGTTGAACAACAAGAGAGTTGGAAAAATGAGGAGAGGGTGGATCGATATCAAAACAAGAAGGCTCGATCGGCGGGTGGTTTCAGTGGTAATAATTATAAGAGAGGGCAAAGTAAAAGGTATTCTGCACCTGCTCAGTCTGGCGCATATTCGAATGCCAGTGTGCCTTCTGGTAGGCAAAGTCAAAAGAATAATAACGCAAGACATTTATCCCAGGGTAGTAGTCGGTCCACTGTATGGGAAGATCGTATCTGTCATCATTGTGGTATTAGGGGCCACCTTAAGCGGAAGTGCAAAAAGTGGCTGCGCGAGATGGCTGCTATGTCTAACCAAAGGAATGATTCTCCTGCTTCTGCATCTACTAAAAATCCGCCTGCTGGTAATGCTAATAATAATAATCAGAATTCTCGTAATAATGGTAAAGGAAAGGAAGTTGCTAACACTTCTGGTGGAGGGACAACTCGGCTTTATTGGCTGACTCGTAGGGAGGCAGCTGAGGCTTCTAACGCCATGGTTATAGGTATCCTTACCATCTGTTCTCATGATGCTTATTCATTGATTGATCCGGGTTTAAATTTATCCTATGTGACCCCTTATTTCACTCTTGATATGGGTATGAAACCCGAACCTTTGTCGGAACCCTTTGCTGTTGATACGACTTCTGGTGTTCCTGTTATTGCTTCTAGAGTGTATAGAAATTGTATTGTTATGATTAAGGGATATGAGACCGTGGCTAATTTGTATGAACTTGAGATGGTAGATTTTGATGTAATTATGGGGATGGACTGGTTGTCCACGTGTTATGCTAATGTGGATAGTCGCCACAAGTTAGTTTGTTTCACCTTTCCTGGGGAGCTTGTTATTGTGTGGGAGGGTGAAATTGCTAAGCCAAGGGGTAGATTTATTTCCTATCTTAAGGCTCATAAAATGATTACTAAGGGTTGTATTTACCATTTGGTTGTTGTTAATGATACAAAAGTCGTAGTACCTGAATTTGCATCTGTTCCCATAGTTAGTGATTATCCCAAAGTGTTTCCCGAAGATCTTCCTGGTATTCCTCCTGATAGAGTTATTGATTTTTGGATTGATGTTATTCCTGACACCCAACCTATTTCTATTCCACCTAATCGTATGGCTCCAGCGGAGCTAAGGGAATTAAAGGATCAATTAAAGGACTTATTGGATAAAGGTTTCATTCGACCGAGTTCCTCACCTTCAGGTGCTCCAGTATTGTTTGTTAGAAAGAAAGATGGTTCCCTTAGAGTGCGTGTTGATTACCGTCAGCTTAATAAAGTGACCATTAAGAATAAGTATCCTTTGCCTAGGATAGATGATCTGTTTGACCAACTTCAAGGTGCTAAGTTCTTTTCAAAGATTGACCTGAGGTCTGGGTATCATCAATTGAAGATAAAGGAGAAGGATATCCCGAAAACTGCTTTCCATACTCGTTATGGGCACTTTGAGTTTCTAGTCATCTCCTTTGGGTTGACTAATGCGCCTGCTGCATTCATGGATTTGATGAATCGTGTGTTTAAGCCTTATTTAGATCGCTTCATTATTGTGTTTATTGATGATATTTTGGTCTACTCTAAAAGTCGTGAGGATCATGCTAATCATTTGAGAATAACGTTGACAACACTTGAGGATAACGAGCTTTATGCAAAATTCTCTAAGTGCGAATGGCTTGAGTTTGTGGCTTTCGTGGGTCATGTGGTGACTGGTGACGGCATTAAAGTAGACCCTCAGAAAATTTGAGCGGTTATGGATTAGCCTAGACCAACTAGTGCGACTGAAATTTGTAGTTTCTTGGGTTTGGCAAATTATTACCGGAAGTTTGTGGAAGGCTTTTCATCAATAGCTTTTCCATTGACTAAGTTGACACAGAAGACTGCTAAGTTCGAGTGGTCCGAAGCTTATGAAAAGAGTTTCTAACAGCTTAAGACAAGGTTAACTTCGGCTCCTATTTTGACTTTACCTTCTTGGTCTGGTGAATATGTGGTGTATTGTGATGCTTCCAGAATTGGTTTGGGTTGTGTATTGATGTAGAACGGTAAGGTGATTGTTTATGCTTCGCGACAGTTGAAGAAGCATGAGAAGAATTACCCGACTTATGAAGAATTACCCGACTTATGACTTGGAGTTGGCTGCCGTGGTATTTGCCTTGAAAATTTAGCGCCATTATTTGTATGGTGAGCATTACGGTGTTTTTACTGACCATAAGAGCTTGCAATACATCTTTAAGCAGTGAGAGTTGAATCTCAAACAGAGGAGGTGGTTGGATTTGTTAAAAGATTATGATTTGAATATTTTGTATCATCCTGGTAAGGCTAATGTGGTTGCTGATGCTTTGAGTAGAAAACCTATAGGCACGTTGGCTTATTTTGCGCGTTCATGACATGCCCATGGGGAAGGACATTCAAAGACTTGCTAGTCTTGGGGTCAGACTTGATGAAACTGAAGATGGAGAGTTAGTAGGAATCACTCTATCACGGTCCAACATTGTGGAAAGGATTAAATCCAAGTAATATGATGATGAACTTTTATTAAAGCTGAGAGATGGAGTGGAAAGGGGTGAGTACACTTCATTTACAATTGGGACTGGCGATAGTGTTCTGCGGTTGCAAGGGTGATTGTGTGTTCCTGATGTCGATGGTCTTCGGCAAGAATTAATGATGGAAGCACACAGTTCCAAGTATTCGGTTCATCTGGGATCCACCAAGATGTATAAGGATTTGAAACAACACTATTGGTGGAAGAGCATGAAGGTTGATATTTCCAACTTCGTGGCTAAGTGCTTGAACTGTCAACAAATTAAGGCTGAATGTCAAAGGCTTGGAGGCCTGGCTCAGAATATCGAGATTCCGCAGTGTAAGTGGGAGGAGATCAATATGGATTTCGTTGTGGGTTTAACCCGCACAAAGGCCAAGTTTGATTCGATTTGGGTGATAATGGATGGACTCACAAAGTCTGCCCATTTTCTCCCCGTGATAACGTCATATACCGCGGTGATTTACGCCAAGCTATACCTAAATGAGATAATTAGATTGCATGGGATTCCAACGTCTATCATATCTGACAGAGGTACGCAATTCACTGCTTATTTTTGGGCATCCTTTCAGGAAGGTTTGGGAACTAGAATAAAATTGAGCACTGCCATTCATCCTCAAACTGACGGGCAGGCAGAGAGAACTATTCAGACGTTGGAAGATATGCTGCGAGCCTATGTGATAGATTTTGGAGGAAATTGGGATGAACATTTACCTCTTATGGAATTCACGTACAACAATAGCTACCAAGCAAGTATTCAAAGTGATCCTTATGAGGCACTTTATGGGTGGCGTTTTCGGTCTCCAATTGGTTGGTTTGAACCAACTAAAGTAGAATTGTTGGGTCCGAATTCAGTTCATGAAGAAATTGAGAAAGTTAATCTTATTGTGCAACGACTCAAGACAACTCAGATTAGACAGAAGTCTTATACGGATATGAGGCGACGCGAGCTAGAGTTTTCTGTTGGTGACAAAGTGTTCTTGAAGGTGTCGCCGATGAAGGGGTAATGCAGTCTGGTAAAAAAAGGGAAGCTTAGTCCTGGTTTCATTGGCCTTTAAGAGGTTGTTAGAAAAATTGGGACAGTGGCTTATGAATTGAAATTGCCATCCGATATGGCCATGGTGCATCCGGTATTTCACATTTCGATGTTGAGGTTGTAAAAACCTAACCCTTCCCATGTGTTGAACCCTGAAGAGATTGAAATTAATGAAGGGTTAGCCTACGAAGAAAAACCGGTTCAGATTCTAGATCGTCAAGTTAGAAGATTGCGGACGAAGGATGTGGCGTCGGTTAAAGTGTTGTGGTGGAACCATAATACTGAGAAAGCTACTTGGGAAATGGAGGAGGACTTGAACAAAAGATACCCTCACTTGTTCCCTATGGCAGGTATGAGCTAGCATTTTAATTATTCTTAGATGAATCGTTTGTGGTTGTTTGAAGCAACTTGTGGTTTCGTGAATACCTTCTAGGTTATGATTCTCATTCGAGGACGAATGATCTTAAGGGTGGATAATGTAACATCCCCTAAATCTGTATGGAATATGAAAGTGTTATACGAGTCGTTTTGAACCTTATAAGTTAGGTTATGCTCACAATTCGGGATTTAGAAACCAAAACGGGGAGTATTGGGATGAAAAATCCCATTTCGACGGTAATTGGGGGATTTTATGACAAAAGTACGGCCCGTACTTTGTGGGCGTTCTTTGGTCTTTGCAAATCTGAACTCTCTGGAAATTTTAGGGGAAGTACGGCCCGTACTTCAAAGGACGGGACATCCTTTCTACCCGTCCTTTCCCCGTGTCTTATAAATTGTTCACTGGAATTTTCTTGGAAGTACGGCCTGAAAGAACGGCCCGTACTTAGAAGGACGTCCCGTCCTTCTTAGGCATACTTCTCCCGCATCTATCAGAAACTATAAAAATGTAGGTTGAGTTAATTTTGTCACTTTTCACCTGTTAAGAAACCCTAAACACGAAAACTACTTCTCAAAACCTCATATTTCAAAGGAGTAGCAAGATAATCTAATTCAAGGGAATTCAAGCTAAGATTTGGATGATTCTCCTCTAGGAAAGTAATTTGTTGAACTACATTAAGGTATGTCTCTTTTAAAAATCTTTTTTGACTATGAAGGTGATTTGTATGTCTCTCTTTTAAAAACCTTATTTTGGATGGATGTCTTCCTTTCAAAGGCTCTTTATTAAATAGAGAGGGAACTTCTCATACTTTAAAAACCCTAATTCATGTTTTGGTTGTGGTTGGTGAGCGTGAGGGGACAAGCCCACATTAAACCTTTATTGTATTATCCTCTATATACATAAATGAAATAATAATCGTTTTCTTCTATGAGAGATGGTCAATAAGGTTGGCTAAGGGATGGTAATAATGTTTTCTTATTGAACTATGGCATTGAAATCTTAGTTAAATAAGTGTAAACGTTTTCAAGACGTTCTTTGAAATGGTTTATCTTTACGATATGGAATAATGAACTTTAATGCTAATTGATGGTGTGACTACTTTGACACAAATTGTTAATCGGCTTCTATGCTATGAACTATATTATTATGTTTGGCCTAGCTACTCGGGAGGAAGGGTAGCCACTATGGATCCTAGTGTGGTAATTGCCGAGCCATTCGGGAGGAAGAGTGGCCACTGCCGGGTTCGCTACCAGGAGTGCGGTTTATGCCTAGCTATTTGGGAGGAAGGATATCCACTAAGAATTACATATTTCGGTGTGGCGCGCTGTGTTTAGGGAACCTCTACGGTTATCCCTTCAATGTGATTGATTCTGGGGCCTGTATTGGCATGTGTGATATCTTTATTCTTTCATGGAACTGTTGTTGATAATCATGATCAATTTGAAAGGCATATTTGAAAGTTGTAACTTGACAAGAGGCTTCTTAATTGGTTGTGATAATGCTTACTGAGATACACAAGTTGAATAGCTATTTCTACATTGATTTCACATGGTTATCAGAACCGATTTCTTTAAGTATTATGGTACTTTATTTTCATATTACTTGTTGTCCCCGAGGAACTCATTGAGTACGAAGTACTCAGGCATACCATTGCTGTTTTTGATGGTATGTTAGGTAATGGAGAAGAGCAGGTTCTTGATACTTTAGGCGCGTAAGAAGGACTTGTTGTTGTTGCTGACTTGGTGAGCCCACATGTTCATTTGTGGGACACCCTTATTACATTTATTTATTAATCTTGTTTTAGCGGGCTGCGTCCCGATGTGTCAGGCAATTATTCTTTATCTTATAAGCTCCATAGTTTACATTCTTGTGGGTTGTTGTCGAGTTGTTCAACTCTTGGGCATGTAATACGTTTTTATTAAGTTTTATGACATTAAAGACTTCCACTAATTTAATTCATATATCATGATTTCGTTTGAATTTATTTTATAAACTGTTAGAGGTAAGTATTGAACCTGACGGGTTCAAGTGCTATTATTGCATCTTTTAGGTTCTTCCGATGTTGTTCATGACGTCGGATGTTGGTCACGTCTAGGGTAGGTTTTGGGGTGTGACACTTTGCATAAATCATCTAATCACCACTTTGATCAATGGATATCGACTCATCTCCATAACAATTACCAGTTGACTAAAAAGGGATCCACAAGTAGATGCCCTACTTCAACCAAGTCAACTCAGGTATGGTTCAAGTCGACTAATAAGGCAACTGCCGGTGAACACTCTTATTCTCATATTACATGTAATTACTGTGGTAATTCTGGACATAAAGCATTTACATGCAATTATGCTAGAAATCATGTAAGATCTAAATATGTTTGGAGACCCAAACACTTACATGCATCTCCAACTACACAATTTACTAACCATGAAGGACCCAAAAAGACTTGGGTACCAAATGCAAACTAATTTGTTTTGCAGGAATTCCTTGTGTCTAGCCATAAATAGAATCATTGAAATTTGCATAGCGACTGGTCAGGGAACAAGATTAAAGATGCTTCAAAGTTCATATGTATTCTACAAATTGAAGGAACTACAACATATGATGGTAAAGTATAAATGAATGCTATTACTAAAGATTATTCAAGTTTCTCTTACTGCATTAGGTGATGTATATCTAGCTGTTATTTAATCTGGTATTAGTCAACTATATATGGTTTAGGTCGACTAATTACGTCAGGCTACTATTTTGTTGGTACTGGTTATAACCTTAACCTGGAGACCTTGAATAACTCGAATACATGCCCTGCAATTGTTTTTAATTCTAAATCTGTCATAAGTTATTTGGACAAGAAAGCATGTAATTGTTATTGATATCATACAAATTTAATTCATATATATGTGGGTCTGAGATCATTCTTGAAGGAATTGCATGTATGATATTTTCACTCTTGGTAAGAGTACTAACGCCTCATTCAAAGCCTAAGAATTTTGTATAACTCGAGGCCTTCATAACCTCTTTATATGAACATATTCAAAATCTTGAAGGCAAGAGGTATGTATTTTTACTATTGATAATTATTCACAAGTTACATGTGTTATGATTTTTGATCTATCTTGAAGAAATCTTCATATGAGATATGAAAAGGAAGAAAAATCACTTTGTTGATTATTCTCATCTCTTTGGTTGCAAATGTCTATCGTCATGGTAAGGACCAAGTGGTAAAATTCATGGTATATTCAGTAATCTTTACTACTTATAATTCTTATGACTTTTAAACAATTAGTTATAAAGATCTTTATGCATGTTCTCTTTAGACTAATGTTTGTTGAAGTGAATAAAGAGTGTACTCTGGACAACAAGCAATTGATTGATATGAATATGTATGTACAAGCTTAACAAGAGATGAAGCATTGAATGCAAGAATAGTTGTGTGTAAATGGAGGAAATAACATATGGGAACTTGTAGCCAAGGCAAATGAGCTACAATTATGGATATTTAGATGAACTTGATTGAAATGGTAAGGTTAAACCTGTAGCCCAAGGTTTCACAACAAGAAGTCTTGTTTCATTCTTAAGATTTTTATAGCATGTTAGTTCTCATGAGCATATTATAAAACCTTTTTCAGAATGCATATCAAAAGTATTTGTCTAGATGATTTTACAACTAAAAAATATTTTGTCAAGCATCTCCAATAGTTTATTTTTTTAAAAGAGTACTTATGCTACTAGAATTTTATTTTTGATTTGAAACCATCCCAAGAGAACAGTAAGGGAAGTTAATTTTTCTTTGTTCCAAAAATGATTTTTCCAAAATAATGATTGTCATATTATAGTTGCATATATTTATATCACGTGGTACTAACGAGAAGGTGAACAAAGAATTCAATGAGATTTTACAAGGTATTCGAACTTGAGATGATTATGAGGGTGAGTTAACATTCTTCTTCAGGTTTCAAGTTATGCAAAGGTAGATGAAAGGTTCTTCAGCGAAGCCAAGTATTCAACAGGATTACTGAGGAGATTGTGTATGGAAAATTCATTGAACATGAATACTCTAGTAAGCTTATCCTATCTCTCTTGCAAAGAAGAACATCGGTAAGTACACAAATCAAATGAAGTGTCAAGGTATGATTAACTCTCTATAATATCTCAATAATTATCAGATTAGATTTTGTGAGATACTTTCTAAGTCACCCTAGCCTTTCGTGAAAAGGTTATCGAAATTCCTGGTTGCCAATCAAAGATTGACTTTTGTATCGAAGAACTAACAGTTTTGATCTAGAGGGATACTCTCATATGCAAACCTTGCAGGAGACAAAGCTGACTGGCATAAAATAATTTTTTTTTCATGTATAGCATGAAGAGTCAAGAGCAAGGATTCACAACTTTATCTAGCTTATAAACATGGAAGCTAGAGGATATCGAATATAAAGATGCATATATTTCTCACTTTGATGAAGGTATATGGCAATGCAGTATAATTTTATATCCTTTTGGTAAAAATTGGTCCATCATTCTCTTAACTACTATATGTTTATCATTTGCGAGTTTGCAAGACATTGAAAAATGTGTCTGAAGATTGACTCAATCACAAAATCTCTAAAATGGACTCAAAACATTTTCTACATAGCTACATTTTTGTTAAGACCAAAAATGTCTTTCACTTGCTTAGAACTGGTCTTTGGTCAATTCATTGTAACTGTGCATTTACTTTAATTTTTATTTAGACTTTATGATCAATTAATTTTGGGTTACTTGAGATTCCACATGTGATAACTATGATATAATTGTTTCTATGACTCTTGGATGCTCAGTAGTTCATACTTTAAACTAGATATGAGATTTTGCAATTATTTGTATGTATGTCCTCAAAAGTACTTTGGAAAAATTAAGTATCCTGTGAGATTTTTTTTTGCTCTAAATCTTTGCTAAGGTGCAGCTACACTTACACTTCGGTGGTTACCCTTTTGATGATGCCAAAAGGGGGACAAGTTTTCCTGTACAAAACGTTTGCTTTGTTAGTATTTTCAGTGAGATATTGCACTAGTTGTTCTTGCTTGGGAAGTGAAATTAATCCATCTTGACTAGTTCATATGCCATGTGTGTGAGTGTTTATTGAATAAATCTTGTGTTTACTTTTATCATCTAGAACTTGCCCGGTTATTCTTTCAATATTAATTTTGATCATATTGGTTGGAGAGATGATGCACAAGAAGAGGGATAAAGCACAAAATCATGGGGAGCCACTCCTTCAAGTTGTGCTTCAAGAATCGAAGAACATATGTTCAGGGGGAGTTCACTAATTCGGGGAAGTTCACATCCTTCTTATCATTTATTATTGTGTCTTTTATTAAAATTGAAAGTTTTTCACTCAATGATTTGCCATCATTAAAAAGGGGAGATTGTTAGGTCCAAGGTTTCACCTATTAATTTTGATGATAACAAACCAACATAATTATTAATAAAAGAACATTTACTTGTGGTAAATTTATTTTTGGTACAGGTTTATTTGATGAAGAAGGATTTGGTGAAGATCTAATCAAATATGGAAAAGAAGATATTACGAGATGGAATTGCGAAAGAAGATGTGAAAGAAAAATACTTACTCAAATCAAGGTGCAAGAATTATGGAAAGAATATTTACTACGATCCTATGGAAGAAAACTATTCTACGAAAGGAAAAGATCAAGATCAATTTGTTGCTCAAGGAAGATCCAAAATCTATGGAGTATCAAGAAGTCTCAAGTTCACAAAAGACTCCATATTCCAAGTGATTAAAGTCCAAATTCAAAAACACGAATGTAATTACATTCTGATCAAGATCCACGGTGAATGAAGAGGATCTTGAATTTCTTTTGGGTTGCCTAAATAAAAGCTCATACTTGTACAAGCCAGAAAAAGAGCGCTGAGAAATTATTGGAGAATGTTATTATTTTGAAAAAAAAAAGATATTCTACGGAAGGGAAAATATATTCAAATTTGAATCTCAAATTTGAATACAGTTGCTACAACTTTGAAAGGAAGATGTTGCATTTACACTACAAAATTATGGAAATACCAGATGCTGGAGAATATACTTTTGGGTGCTCAAATAGAAAAGAAACATACGAGGATTATTATATCAGGCCGGACAATGTAACTTGCAAAGATATTTGCAAGTTTGATTAAAAGATCCATCACCAAGAAATTAAAGGAAAGTGCAAGAATGGTAAAAGACTTATAAAAGGAAAAGTGCTACGTGAGATGTGATCTAGTATTAAGTTCATGAAGGAAAGATAGATATTGTAATAAAGGAGCATAATTGTCAAGGCTCTACGTATGGAAAGATTACCTACCAAGATGCAAGGAAAAGCTAAATTTGGATAATTCCAACAATTATGGAAGAGGGTCTACTAAGAAGGAAATACAATTAGAAGCCTTGATTCAAAGAAGACAAAATAGAAGGAAAAGATCTTTCGATTCTACAGGAGCATATTATACATGGAATGAGAATTCCTTCTCCATCAATACCAAATGTGGAAGCCGAATAAAGGGGAGCATTCATAGGACTGTTGGAGAAGAAGTCAATAACAAAGGAAATCCTTTTCCAAAATTAGATGACAGTTCAACGACTAGAATATTCACAGACCGAGTATAAAAAGAGAAGACACTACAACAGTCGAAGTACGCAGCCACTTATACTTTCGTCTCAACCATCTCAAGTTCTTTGCTCTACTTTTCATAAGCATTATAATCCTAAGTGACTTACTGTGTTTAAAAAACAAAAAGCAGAGATAGAGTATAGTTGGTGAGGCTTTGTATTGAGAGGTTGTGTCATTGTTCGTTTCTTTGGTTAGCGAGTGAAAACCAAAGATTTGTTGTTGCTGAGCAAGTGAAAAACCAACTTTGTGTGTTGTTGGTGAGCGTGTCAAAACTAACCTTTGTTCGTTGTTGGTGAGCGAGTGAAAACCAACCTTGTGAACGTTAGTGGTGAACGAGGAACACCACAAAGGTTGTACTCAACTTAAACTACAAAGAGCTTAAAGAGATAGCCTTTTTGCAACCGAAGGGGACTGGAGTAGGATACCACATTTGTTGTGGTTTATACTTGTGTAAATACAAGGACTAACAATTTTATGCAGGCTTTCTCGCTATCAGTCGACTGGAACCAAACAGTAGTCGACTGAGACCAAGCAGTGGTCGACTAGATTTTTAATAGGCTTACAATTCCCCCCCTCCCCCCTCTTGTACTTTAAACTAGTACTTTCCCGAAGTTAGGAATGAGCGGACCTAAATAAATTACGGTGTGTTTTGTGACTTATAAGTTACTTTGTGATGTGTCTTTGATTCGGTTTGTTTCTTGGCTTGTGTTAATAGGGCCATAGAATGATTTTGAGAAACTAAATATAAAAATGTAGAAAATTTCGTGCTCACTGCCTAAATTGCACCACTGCAGCGGAACAATTTCCGCTGCCACGAGACCGTTGCAGTGAGGAGGGGCTTCGCTGCAGGGAAAGATCGAAACTTCAAATGCCCGCTGCAACGAGGTTGTTGTAGCGAATTAAGTCAAAAATCCGAGATTGGATACCTTATTTCGACTCCACTTCTCACTCCCAAAACAGTTTCCAAGAACCCTTGATGCGAATTTTCTACGGCAAGGTCCATACTCTTCATCAAGGTAACTTTCCACCATTACTCTCGTTAGTTTTCAATCATATTAACTCCTAGCACCAAATAAAGGCTAGTTGGGGAAGAATTGACAGGTTAGAACACCTAAGTTCATCAAAACCCTAGAATATTAATATGCTATTGTTTATTGTTGTTTAATCATCTAAGAGTAGAGATTATCACTTCATAGCATGAGAATTGGATATTCAATGATGGGAATTGGTTGTTGAGACCTAGGGTTCCAATAAAAAATGAGAACTTTGGCTAAAACCAGATTTGTAGAGTTGAAGTGATTAGAGAACCCATTAATTGATTCAATATGATGCTCAAGACTAGCATTAGGATGATTATGATCCCAAGGATAATTAAACCATTTGATTAAAGGTAGGAATGGCGGGGTTGTTATCCCCAGTTTATTATTGTTAAGTTGATGATCCTTTACTTACTTACAATTAAAATTCTAGACTTTGAACGCTCCAAAGCTTTGAGGAAAGGAAAGGCTATTGCGGAATGATTGCACTGTTCCAGTTCGGCTTACAGGTAACTTACGGTTTACTTGAGTTAGACTTTGATTAGTTGATTGTATATGTTGTAGAATCTGTGGGAGAAAGTATGTCTAGGACTTCATTGAGCATATTATTTATGGGCCTTATTAACTTGTGTTACTTGGTTATACTTCGTCGATGTTGACTTTATACATGTTCTTGAGTCATTCCTTGTGATTTGATTATGAGACATTGTTGATGATGATTGAGATGGAATATATACATCTTTTAAGGCACATCTGACATGGGCCAATGAAGCCTAGTGTGACCTCGTGGTCGGAGGTTCGTTCCGGAATGAGTGGTACATGGACACCATGGGTCCCTTACAGGTCATGGATATTTGGGAAAACATTAACATTTAGCATGTGTGTACAGATATGTGACAGAGTTGGAACTTTATTGTTTATTTTACTTCTTTGGCTTGAGCATTGGTGTTTCATTGTTGATAATTGACTTATTCTGGAAGTGGATTATTGGAAGATCTTGTTTGTGATAGATGTTTATTGTGCCTATCTGCCTATTTCATTTATTTTATGTATGCATGCATGATACTAATCTTCATCGGCCAATGATACCTACCAGTACGTGTGGTTTGTACTGACCTACACTTGCTGTACTTTTTTTGTAAGTGTAGATTTTGAGCTAGAGACGTCTTCCAGACCTCGCATCTAGTTGAGGTTATTCGTTACCAAGACCAAAGAGTGAGCTCCTATCCGTGCCATGCCTCCTGAAGATCTTTCCTTATTTCAGATGTCTATTTTCATCCCAGACATTATGTTTATTTTTAGACAGTCTTTTATACATTGTTGGGTAGAGTCCTTGTATGGTGACTATCAGATTTTAGGGATGTAATAGCTAGATTTTAGCACTTGCTATTTAGTTTATTTTATTGGCAGACAATTTATTCCATTATTCGTGAGCAATGTTTATTAATCGGTTTAAGTAATTGGAATTCGCTTGATAATGGGTTAAAGGATTGGTTCGCCCACTAAAGGACTAGTGTGGGTGCCACTCACGTCTGTTTGGGATGTGACATTTAATGTACATCATGAACTGTACGCGACCAGAGATAGCTTGTTCTATAAGTAAACTAAGTTGGTACTCAAGTAATCCCAATAAAACGCATTAGATGGCAATGAAATGACTTCTTAGATATTTAAAACATACCCAAAACTTTTCCTTGCATTACAATAAATATCCCGCAGTTATTGAAGGACACATGTCACGCCCCGGACCATGGCCTGCGCGTAACAGGACACTCAGTGCTTTGTTGCATGTGACCGATCGAACCACATGGCTTGCTGAATCAACATGTGATATGAACTAATGCGTAATATAACTTAAATCATGAAATTTTAAGTAAACATGAAATATTATAATAATACTGAAAATACTTGTTTAAAACATAGGTGTGGAACATCATGAATATATAGCCAAAAAGGCAAACCAAAATTGAGTATCTGATGTAACATGCTAAACTAGTCTATGAAACCTCTAACATGAGTCTGACTGTTAAACGGTTTATCGGGACAAGGCCCCCGATGTACCTTGACTTCATACTAACATGAACATGAAGTATAAATAATGACAAAATCCTGAATGAGATGGGGTTCGCCGAAAGCTGATACGAGCAATTTCCTGATGAGCAGATCTATCGTCCTATAAATCAATACTTGCATCATGAAACGCAAGCCCCGGGAAATAGAGGGACGTCAGTACATAATTGTACTGGTATGTATAGCGATTAAATGAATAAACACGGCACATGAAATAATAAAGACTGAAACTATAAGTTGAACATGAACATGAGTATCATCTAACATGAATATGTGCATGTGTGTGTGTCTATAAAATCGACATATAACCACCACGTGAGCACGTAGCGTCTGATCCCTGCCCAATCAACTAAGCCATCTCATACCTTGCCGGGGTATGAGACATGAACATGACATGAATGGATCCAATAACCCGCAATGGGTAACGTGAAGGAATTGTCCTAACTAGGCGGAGTGATCCTTATCCTACGCTGGCATACGTAGTTTCAGGGATTAAACCTTCTCGGTAATCTATGTAACTCCCAAAACATGAACATGGATATTATTGTCTTAAAAGCCCTTGAATTTCTTAAACATGATTGTAAACATGATTTGTAAGTGTATTATAACATGAATGTATATATATATATATATATATATATATATATATATATATATATATATATATATATATATATATATATATATATATATATATATATAGTATAACTCGTGTAAAAATATGGGAGCATGTAGGATTTCATGAAAATTAAGCAAATAAATGATAATTTGCATTCAAAAACCCATGGAAATTCAAGACATGGGTATTCATGGATTACAGACAGATTCCAAATAACCAAAATGGAATATCAAGAATACAATAACAAATTACTAATACAAACATGGTTTAGAATGATACTTGTAACTTATGGTCATCATGAACTAGAATAAAAACCCTAGGTTTGTGAAACTTTATATTTTCATGGATGAATGTGGCGTGAGAGGAACAATAACATTCCCACATGTGGATAGAAGCCCTGCGATGAGTTGTCCAGTATGCCCAAAGAGCTTCTTCCATTCTATCGTGCCATTCTCTTTTAGACTTGGAAACGACCTTCTTTAACAAGTTACACAAGGTCTTGTTAAATGCTTCAGCTAGTCCATTTGCAGCAGCATAATACATAGACGAATTACGTTTCTTGAAGCCAAAAAGCTTGCAAATCTTAGTCATCAATTTGGTGGAGAGCGGCTTGCTATTATCTGTTATGATATAACTAGAAATGCCAAAATGATAGATGATGTTTACTTGAATGAAGTTTGCCACATTCTCCTTTTTTAGTTCTTTGAAGGCGACAGCTTTAGCCCATATTAAGAAGTAATCCATTGCAGCTAAGATGTACAAGTGGACACCAGAAGATTTCAGTAGCGGTCCAACCATGTCTAGCCCCCAAGCTTCAAATGGCCAAGATGCAACAGTTGGATGTACAACTTCAGGAGGTT
Source organism: Lycium barbarum (assembly GCF_019175385.1). Classification (NCBI taxonomy): domain Eukaryota; kingdom Viridiplantae; phylum Streptophyta; class Magnoliopsida; order Solanales; family Solanaceae; genus Lycium; species Lycium barbarum. The sequence continues at coordinate 13,106,810 of NC_083344.1, read as the reverse complement.
GGTGTATAAAATTTGCATGAAATTGGCATGCACATCTTCGCGCATAGTCCAAACAATCTTTCACCATTGTTGGCCTATAATACCCCATCCTTTTTATATGAAAGTGCAGTTTCGGCCCAGAATGATGCGATCCACAAACTCCAGAGTGTGTTTCTTGCATAGCTTGAGTTGCTTCTTCTTCCCCCAGACAATGCAAGAGAACTCCCTCGAACGATCTACGATACAAAGTATCTTTCTAGTAAAGGAAGCGAGGGGCACGACGGCGAATTTGGTCATTCTTTTTGGATCTTCTAGAATAATGCTATAACACAAGTAATCGATCATGTTTTTTACCAATCGACTTTCTCAACTTTAGAAAGAGCCACAAGACGCTCGAGTTTGCTTTCTTCACCCTCATCGTCCTTCGGTGGTACTATCCATTTTTGGCATATAGTGATTTGCGCTTGGTCAGGCAAAGTCAATGTTGAAGCTAAAGCATCAGCCTTCTTATTTTCCTTCCTTGGCACGTGCTGAAGAGTTACGTTGCCCAGCCACCCAATAAATTTTTGTGCATAATCATGATAGGGACGCAATTCCGGATTTTTGACCTCGTAGGTACCCAACAATTGATTGATCGTCGCCAATTCAGAATCTCCAAAGACTTGTAATTGTAACTGCTTCATATCAACAACCATTTCAAGCCCAAGTATGAGTGTTTGATACTCCGCAATTAGTTGGAGCAACATTGTGTTAATGTAAAGGAATATAGTAAGACCTCCTCTTGAGAAGTGACGAATATCACACCAGCGCCAGCTCCTTCGCGATGTGCAGCACCATCAAAATACATCTTCCAAGGTGGTTGAATTTCAATGACCATTGCATCCTCATTGGGTAGTTCATTAGTTAACTCTCGGTGATCGGATGGTCTGCTAAGAAGTCTGCCAATGCTTGCCCTTTCACAGCTTTTTGAGGAACGTACACAATCTCAAATTGTTGAAATTAGAGTACCACCTTGCTAGTCGATTGCTAAGGACAAGTTTCGACATCACAAATTTGATAGGGTTTGCTTTGGAAATAATAAAAATAACATGAGCTTAAAAGTAGTGTTTCATCTTCTGAATTGAGAAGACTAAGGCCAAACACAACATTTTGATCAGTGAATTTTTCAACTCATCTGGTGTAATCATGCTAATCAAGTAGCAAAAGGAAATTTTCTTTCCCTTCGCTATTCTTTTAGGTTAAGAGTGCTCCACCTGACCTTTCTTGCACCGATACAGGAGCTGCAAGAACTGGAGGTTTCGTCAAGTAAGATTTGATGCTCTCAAAGGCGTTGGTACAAGCTTGATCCCATTCGAAAGGAGCACCCTTCTTCATGAGACGACTGAATGGCTGGAACTTCCCTTGCAGACTCTTCAACTCCTGGATTTTTCTTGGCTCAACCATCTTCACGATTAAATCTACTTTGGCTTGATCAATTTCTATCCCTGATGTCGAACGACAAAGCCAAGGAATTTTCCAAAGGTAACCCCAAATGCACATTTCAGAGGATTCATTTTGAGTTGGTACCTTCGTAGTAGATCGAACACCATTCTCAGGTCTTGCAAGTGATCACTCTTTTTTCTTGATTTCACCACCAAATCGTCAACATAACATTCGATATTTTTGTGAAGGATGTTGTTGAAGAAATTTTGCATAGCTCTTTGGTATGTTGCTCTAGCGTTCTTCGAGTTAAAAGGCATTACTTTGTAGCAATAAATATCTTTAGGAGTTAGGAATGATGTACGCTCTTCATCCTTAGGTGACATGCGGATCTGGTTGTAGCAGGATAAGCCGTCCATGAAGGACATCGCCTCGTATCCAGTAGTGGCATCAATCATAAACTCAAAAATGGCAGTGAAAATTGATCCTTAGGGCAAGCATTGTTGAGATCCCTAAAATCAACACATACTTGAAATTGTCATTCTTCTTTCTCACAGGGACAATGCTCGAAATCCATGTAGGGAACTTAACTTCGTGAATGAAACTAGCCTCACTAAGCTTGTTAACTTCATTTTCAATCAAGGGAACCAATTCTGGCCTAAAACATCATTGTGCTTGTTTGATAGGACGTGCGCCGTTCTTGACAGCAAGATGATGGACCGCAACGTTTGGATCTAAGCCAGACATCTCTTTGTAACTCTAGGCAAATACATCCTTAAACTCTTTAAGTAATTCGACATAAGCACTCTCTTCATCGACTGCAAGTAAAGAATTTACATAAGTGGGCCTTGGATCTTCATCAGTGCCAAGGTCGACTTCTTTCAGTGCGTCGACTGTCGTTTTTACCCCTTCTTCAAATCCAAGCAGATCATCCTTAGCATCTTTATCTTTTTGAGGTTCGCCATCATTGATAGAGATATGGTAACTCCAGGAAATATCCACCAACTCTTCGTCAACCTTTATTGGAGATAAAGTATACCTTTCATCTTGTACAGTAACGTGATATGAAGAGCCAACACTTTCTTTTTCTTCTTCATCCCACTCTTTGGTGTATACCACAATATGCGACTTTGATTTTAGTACTTCTCCATATGAGACCACAAGATCTGTTTGCTGCCTCATTCTAGAAGGGATCAGACTTCGGAAGTCTTTGGAGATATTTTGAGATTTGGGAAAAGCGGATGATTTCATACCCTTGTGGTTTATCCAAATCTTGTTTTAATTCGTCATTGGTACTAACCTCTCAAATATAGAAACTCCCGCGGTCAATTTTCCAAGTCGATCAAAAATAGATGGCCTTTTATTAGAAGGGAGAGGTTCCTCTTCTGCAGTGATATAGTTGTTGCTTATCCTTCTTATGGAGATGCAAACTGGTGAAGGTTTTTTGTATCCCCAATATTCACGATTTTTCCTCGCAGCAGGTTTATTGAAAGCTTCCCCAATTTTGATGGTTCGCTAGGATTGTATCCAGCCTTTACAAGTGGTTTGTAAGCATTTGGATCGAAACCTTCATCTGTAGGCATCGTAGGGAGTGCTTCATTTTATGGCGAACCACTAGCCACAAATCTTCCAAGCAATTTTATGTATGACTTTATTGTGTCAATCTGCTTGATAGGAAGGGTCAGTCCTCCCAACGTGTTTCCCTCGTCCTTTTTGTCCTTTGGAACATAACGAAGAACATAAGTCAATTTCTTACTCGAAGAAGTGCTATTTGTGTTAGGCAACTTATCCAAATCAGTGGACCTTTAATCATCCTTAACTGCTACCTTTGCCTTACAAGCAACCACCTTTGCATTTTTGATCATTAACTCAACATTATCGATTGTCGCAATGTCATCAACTTTTGCAGCATATTTCTTTAGGTAGAACTTAGCATCGGTGAAATGTGCTTCAGCTTCAGTGAAGGGATTATCATCGGCCATAATATTCTTTTCAAATTCGTCCTCATAATACTTCAAACACTGGTGGTAGGTAGAGGGGATCACCTAATTGTTCTCACGTACCTAAGGCCTATCGAGAAAGATGTTATATGAAGTCCTTGCATCGATCACATGTAACCACGTGCTGGATTGCAGCTCGCCGATGGTGAGGTCTACTTTGACAGCTCCTATGGACCTTTGTCCCCCTTGGTTGAATCCTTGGATCATCAAACGATTTGCGGAAAGATCCTCCATTGCGATTCCAAGTTCCTTCATTGTGTGAATAGGAAGGATTTTAACTCCAAATCCACTATTGATTAGAATTTTGTTCACCTTTTGCTCACGTGCAAACCCAATCATTAATAAAGGGCAATTATGAGGTGTGTCTCCAAGTAGAAGGTCATCATCGATGAATGTTATTTTGGTCATGCACGCATTTACGACTTCAGGAGATGACTTTGCAGAGTCTTCTGATGATAGACATGACGAGGTCACGTTTTACGCTTTCTTTTTATCAATGGTACAACATGAAGCTTTTACATCATCAATGATAAATTTGGTGTGAAACCAACTTGGCAAGTATTCTCCTAATATTATTGGCCGACGTGGTTCTTGGTAGTAGCGCCCCTCTATTTTCTCCTTCTTTGGGTACTCAACTGAATTTTTCATTTCGGGTTTACTCACTATCTTTCCCTTAGTTTGTAGTTTAACTAACTCCTTTCGCCAACCTGTTTTGCGGCGCTTGTGACGAGTCACGAGTGTCCAGCCTCCATCATCAAGATGAGAAATTTGGTCTTCGTCTTCTTCGACGAACCTCCTTCTGCCGAAACAACATCACTTGGTGTAAGAAGAGAAAACATTTCATTTACATTAACAGGTTTGAAGTCTCCAAACTTAATCATTCCTTCCAAACATATGTTCGGGAGGTTTTCCTCTCCATATCCTTCAATAAAGTTGCAGGTTATGACTGGAATGAGCGAGACAAAAGTGACACCAACTTGGTTTGCACTTTCTTTCTCATCTTCAAGTGAAATCTTTCCTTTGCAGGCTAGCTCCATCATCTTATCCTTGAAGACAAAGCATTTCTCGATGGGGTGGCCTATAAATTGTTGGTACATGCAACAATTCGGTTCATCAGTTCTCCCTACTTCACTCGGCTATTTCATCTCGGGTAACTCGAAAAGATTCAGCCCAAGAAGTTGCAAAAACGTCTGAATCAATGAATGATAATCCTTCTCTTGCATCTCCTTGAAAGTTGGTTTTCTATTCGCTCTATCTTTCAAAGAAGTTGTCGTTACGCTCTGCTTCTTGATTACTTTAGTGGTAAACGTCACAGGCGCAGCATTAACATTCATGGATTCATTGTTTTAGGTCTTGGGAAAATATCTCCCCACTTTCTTTACTTTTTGCTTTGTCTTTATCTTTTCAGGATTCGTAGACTGGCGACACTTCACTTCCGACTGACGCCATGCTTAACTCCATGTCATGAGCACGAGTGGCCAATTCTTCAAAAGTCTTAGGCTTTATTCCTTGCAAGATATAGCTAAGTCCCCAGTGCATACCTTGAATGAATATCTCTATTCCCGAAGCTTCGCTAAGTCTATCTTTGCAATTTAGACTTGCATGCCTCCATCAGTTGATGAAGTCAATAAATGGTTCTTCCTTCCATTGGCGAGTGTTTCTAAGTTCCACCATGCTTACAGTGCGTCTTATGCCATAGAAGCGGTTGAGAAACTGTTGTTCCATTTGCTCCCAACTATCAATGGAACCAGACTCAAGGTCTGTGTACCAATCAAAAGTGTAACCTTTAAGGAAACGAACAAACTGTTTGGCAAGGTAATCACCATATGTTCTAGCGTTGTTGCATATTTCAATGAAGTGCGCGACACGTTGCTTCGGATTTACCTTGCCATCAAACTGCTGAAATTTTGGGGGTTGAAAACCGGCAAGCATCTTCAAGTTATCAATCCTTGCAGTGTACGACTTCGTGTATGTAAGGGACGCTTTTTTGGAAACATCATATTTATCCTTGATGGTCCCCATGATGAACTCCTTTATTTGATCGATTAGAATCATCCCTTCAGATGAAACTTGGATTTCTGAAGCATGTTCCATTTGTTTTGTGGGAGAATCAATCCTTTCTTGTGCTTGCGGACGTTTTCCGGGGGCATGACTTGAATCCCCCTCCATCACACTATCAAATTTGTCTGTCAACTTGATAATTTGATTATCTTGATCTTGCACATATTTTCTCAAGTCTCCAATTGCCTTCGTCAAGCTCGCGAGTTGTTCTTCAACAGTTGAAGCATTGGTCATCATCACATGCATCACCATCATAGATGAAGTAGGAAAACACGGATTTTCCCGAACATAGGATGCGGACATGTTATGCAGAGTAGATCCAGTGCTCAAGACATCATCATCAGCTTGCCTGAAGGATTTCTTAGACTTAGATAAACTAAGTTGGGCAAGAAACCCTCTCGACCATTTTGGCGATAGTCTCCCCTTCTTCTTTGGTGTTTGCGGAAGATCTCACGCCTTTTGACAACGAACCAAAGACGACAGTAGATTCAGGCTATGCTTGCAGAGCTCGTTGCCCTAGTAATTTTTCTTGGCTCCTTGTGATAGGTCCGACACTCCCGTCAGTAACATCTAGGATGTTTTCATAGTTTTTGTAGATGCGGATTTTGAGTTGACCTTCTTGGAAGCCATCTTAGTGTTTTTGTAGTTCGGTGAGAAAAGAGATGAGAGGTAAAGATTGTCCCACTGGGCGTGCCAAATTTGTAACGACTAATCTTTGATTTCAAGAATTTGAAATCAAGATAAGAAAAACAGTGACAAAGAATAATATTTGATTTCAAGAATTTGTGCGGGAGTTACAATTTTTATGAAACCTTAAATAAAAAGATGTAATCCTCTTATTCTTCTCCTCACGATACGGCCGTCAATCAAAGGCTTTGCTTGTTCTTGAATAGACGGATTACTTGTTGTCGAGATTTCACTACGAATGCGAAGCCAAGCTTTAATCACAAACGCAGAGGTATGGAAACTTATGGCTCACCACTTGGAGCGAAGACTTCTTAATATGCGGAAGACTTGCGGATGAGAGCTTCTCTAGTATTTTTCTTGATGCCTTTTGGCTTTATGTATTTTTCTTGATGCCTTTTGGCTTTATGAAGGCTCCTATTCATAGTTACAGGGGAGAGCTAGGGTATGTATATGATTGGTTGAACCATGTCATTTGAATACTTGGCGACATTTGATTGGCTCTTCTATTGACTTGGCATGCTGTGTCCTTATGCTTGTGGCATGATTTTATTGGTCCTCGAATTGACTTGGCACGCCATGTCATTTGATGTGTGGCATGGACCTTGGGCTAATAGAGTAGGCTCATCATGTGAAGTCCGATAAGATAGACTAGCCCAATTGTATTGGTCTTCCAATTAAATCCATATATATATTGGACTTAAGCAATAAATCCAACTACATTAGCTCATAATATTTGTTTCGACCAATATATCTCGAATTTTAAAAAACATGATCCGGATTAATTTGTGGATTTAAGTCCGACAAAATTATAGTGCCTACAATTACTATGACTTTTCTTAAATAAATAATGGCCTAAAGAAATAAATCGAAGCAAAATTGAATGTCAACAAGATGTAGAGAACAAGTTTGTGGATAGAATGAAATTTGAAATAAATACCATTTGAAAATGTTACATAAATTGTAATGCTTTAAAAATCTAAAATTACAAATCAATTATCACATATATAGTGAAAGTTATAATGCATAGTACTAAGGTAAAAAGATAAAGCAGATGCTTGTAGCAATATTAAGAATGCTATAAATATAATTATAACTTTTTAAAAAATATAGCGGCCAAAAAATAAATCAAAATATAAAAGAAATACAATTGATTGACAACAGGATGTAGGGGGAAAATTTATGGATTACATTGATTAAGGGAATGATGATAAACAAGTTAGCAGCTACAAACAATCTCTATCTAGCCACATCACAAGTGGCCATTGTTAGCTCTGTCTTAAATATCATGGTCTGCTACCATTGTTTCTTACTTATCTAGATGATTTTGATATATAAACCAATTTGCATATGATTCAATTTCAACGCTTCTTTTGAGTATGATCAATTAGTCAGGAAGAGTATAAATTATATTTGCATGTGAAAGCAAGAAAGGAGCTAGGGATTTTACATTGTAATTCCTTTATGATTTTGCTCACAAAATTGACAATCAAAAACAAAAAGTTTACAACTATTAAACTGGAAATTAAGTTATGGATATGTAATTTTAGTGTCCAACAATTTAAATTTCAATTTACCTAATCGGCTATACCATGTTACTTATCTTTTTATTTAGATTATTACTTCATGCTTACCAATTCTGGTGATTTACAAAATTGGCATTGAAAGTGAATGGTCTTGAACTTTTTTGACCCGCTTGCCCCATGGGAAAACTTCAAGTTCAACAACTTTTGACTTTTCATCTCAACTCAATGCCAATAAGCCAAGCAGGAATTAAATGTTCAAGACCACCTATTTCCTATTGAATGTAATTGCCTTACTACTAATCCATTAAACAAATACTCTCTCTATTTCAATTTGTTTAAACTTATTTTCTTTTTAGTTCATGCCAAAATGAATAACCTCTTTCCTAATTTGGAAACAAATTCACTTTATGAATGATTTACAACCACACAAATTTTCAAGACTTATTTTGAACCACAAGTTTTAAAAGTCTTCCCTCTTTTTTAAATGTCGTGTCCAGTCAAATGGGTTCATATAAATTGAAACGGAGGGAGTAGATTAATAGTTGGTCAAGTCAGCCTAGGACTATGACTGCTACAATTTCTTCATAGTCTTCAAAGTGAGCCAAGAAATAAAGTGTTATTATATTATTTGTCAATCAAATCCCCACAAGTTAAAGTCAGCAAAACAAACTACTTCAAATGCCCTTTATCTGGGACAGTGATCTTATGTGATAACCGAGTCAAAAAGCCTTAATAAGACCTCCATTGGCATGCATCCTGTTGACCTTCAATTTCGTCTAGATCTCTTACACCTTGATTTATTTTTTGGGCTGCTATTTTAATTTAAAAAGTCATAATAATATTTATAGTATTTTTAATATTATTACAAGCCTTAATAATGCCCTGTCCTTGCTGACCTCCACTCTCTCCGTCTCAATCGAAGTGAAGATATTTGATTGAGCACAATTGCACAAAAAAGAACGGAAAAAAAAAACATTTAAAATTCTAAAATAAGCCATAAATATTTTCTCCGGTCCATTTTACTGGTCGTCCTTTCTAAGAATAGATGGTCCAGAATAATTGTCCTTTTAAAAAATTAAGATATAATTAATTATTAATTGTCACCTTTACTCTTGCTCAATAAATGTGGAGAGAGATTAATGTGATGGAAAAAAGAGTAGTATTAATTGAGATCATAGAATAAACATGGATATTTTAGCCAAATTACCCTTTTACTAATGTTTTCTTAAGACAGTGCAAAAGAAATGACAAGTAAAATGGAACGAAGGGAGTAATTTTTTGTGGCAATAAATCATTTCATTTAAAATAAAATGAGAAGTTTGAAATTAAATTACTATTAAATTGTGAAAAATACTATTTCTTTTGAATAAAAGAAAAAATATAGTATAAATTGGAACGGATGGAGTATTATCTTCTCTTCTAGCCTATGCCAAGTATCATTTTCCTCAAGAGGAAGTACGACTGGCAGAAAACTGTAACCTATCAAACATCATTCAAAATTTTAAATGAGCAGTACCACTATAATATAAGAAATTTCCAACATATCATATGATAGTTCTCGTTTTTGAAAATTTACTAGTATTTTCTAAATCCAGAAAATTAATGCAATTTTAGAATTTCTCCACTAGAGATATACTTAGCTTATGCTAGCAACCGGTCAACAAGGGCAGGGCATTAAATCCAGTTAGAAGTCAAGAATCTACGAATGAAGTGATGGATCCGTCTATAAGATTGGGGAGAAATCCTTGTGATAACAATTGCGAACACCAAACGGTATTTTCAAAGAGCCCGAGCAACATAAATTTTATTTAAAATTTATATCAAGTATATTAGTTTTATGGGTTCCTTTAATTTGCATTTGCAATGTTCGTGCAGTGGCTCAAAAAACATAGGAAGAATGCTTTGTTTTAAGCTGTGAAGAAACTCAAATCAGGTCTCTCCTCATATCCTTTTATAGCTCCAGAAAATTGAGTAAATTGACTATCTTTTAGAAGATTGACTATCATTGAGAAGCACTATCACGATATTTTAACTTATTGTAGTAGATTACATATTTTATTTTGCTTATATTATTTACAAACATTATGAGAGGGAGGGCAGGATTATTAGTTTATGAGTTCTAAATCACTATACGTTTTGCTTATTGGGTTCTGAATAAATTATTTATACACGTCAAATGATTTTTTCTTGACATAAATATTGGGAATCAACCAAATTAGTTAGTAAGTTCTGCTAAACACGTCACTTGCATTGTTCGTCCCTGAATGTTACATGAAGTTATTTCTTAAATTACATACGTTTAAAAATATAAAAAGTTTTACATTAGTAATGTATAAAATTTAAATCTTGACTTTTTATTTTGTTTTGTAAATGCAGTATCGATGCAACTAGGGCTTTTGTCGCTATTATTAGCAGTGATACAAAGGCCAATATCCAAAATATGCTCCACTGGATTCTACAAAAACCATCACAGGATTCGAACACTTCTCAAATTCAAGGGAATTGGCATCTGTTGAAAACTCTATGGATCACTGTGGCTCCAGAATATGAAGAAAACAAAATGATACTATGTTTTAATTTATAACTTGTGGATTAGCATGTTTTCTTTCTTTATCATTTTTAATTTATTTGTCTCTTAACCTTTGCCCCAGGGATGACTTCTTTCATGTCACAAAGTGGAATCAATCAGCTAAACAACTTCATATTTGTACTAGCAATCATTATTGTGTACAGTGTTGTCGCAATGGCTTTCGGTAGAGCAAGGTACGCACGATTTTACAAACATGTGCACCCCCTGCCTCAGTACTTTATTTTGATATCCTATTTTATTTGGAAAGTCATAAAAAATTACCACAAGTTTTAAACACCTTTTATTATAATTATGACTTTAAGAACTTTTACATTTATTAAAAGTATATTAATCTTATTTCAAACATTTGAGAAACCAATGTCCAAAAATTAGATGTTTTGATCATCGCGTTTTGCAATTTCTTATTTTCTGCTTTTGGTTTTTGGAATTGGGGGGCCGGGGGGGGAGAGGAGGAGGAGAAATATTTGTGGCCTTTGATGTGCCAATAGCCATGATTCAAAAAACGTCGGTGTTTTCTTAGATCCAGGGAAATGCATAACCCGAGTGTTAGTAGCTATGCGTCCACCAAAAACAATGTATGAAGGGACCTAATTATCTACCAGTTCCCTTATGCAGTGCATTAAGTAAATAAAACAGGATATCCACGTGGAAAACTCCTTGCTCAAGGGATTAAAAATCATGACCTAACACGTAGGATTTCAACTCCGCTAACTGAGCAACTTTCAAATTACAACCTCTTGCGATCTAGGAAACCTCTTAATCCCTCACCCTTGCAATAATCCTATTGTAAGCTACACAATCTTGACTACCATTATATACTAGGGAAACATGAAAAGTGAGATGGAAACAACTTATCTTTATGTTTGACCTTTAGTCCGCTGCAGCACTACTATCCTCGCACACAGTGAACAGTTGCAGCTTTACAGTTGTGACTGTTGACTGCAAGTTGTACAGAGAGAACAGATGGAAGGTCAGGTATCAATCTGGTTCTTCACGATTTCATAATCATCAAAACATAGAACTATCATATTTTATCAATTTCCCTTTTTTGATGATGACAAACTTAGAAGCGATGTTCCCTCATGAGGACCAGATCCACTTGTTCCCCCTGCAGATCAGACCATATTTAGAACATAATAACATGTTACAAACAACAGCAGTACCAAGGATGAAAGACCGATAGTACTGATGGTGTCAAAGACGTATGTCAATTTCCCAGTTTTCAGACCTTTCCCCAGATATATATGCTAGTTTTCCAGTTTCAGACCTTTCCCCCTTTCACAAGCACATGACCTTCCCTTAGCCTATGATGGTATTTCCCCCTTTTGGCATCATCTAAAAGGGTGATTAGTATAAGCAAAAAGAGTGCAGCATTACTAACTCAGAGCCACAGGGGCAACACAACAGGAAATGTACAGAGCAAGCAAGCAATTAATCAAGCGAAGACAAAGTAAAAGCCCAGACAATTAGTATATAACAACTTATAGTAGTCAATTCATAAAGTGCATGAAAATAAAGATTGTCATAGATACCATAGCCGTTGCCAAGCGGAAAAAAAAATGCGGAGAACATGATTTAAAAGGGAAACAGAGGGACTGGAATGTTGACAAAAGGATCTTAAGGGAGACTAAGGATTTTCGAGATTTTAGGAATTCTAAGTCAGAGCATTTAGAAATTTGTCCATGCGTTCACTGTTGATACGCTGGTCCTGGAGCATCTGGTCCTTGAGCTCATTCACCTTCAGTGTCAATCTCTTATTTTCTGCTTTAGGCCTTTCGATCTCAGTTCTTACATCCTCCAAAGCACCTAGGGAACCAACTTTTTTCTCTTTCTCAGTTAATCGAGCCTGAAGAAGACCATTCTCAACCTTGACTCTCTGCAATTCAGTAGTGGTTCTCTCTTGTGCCTCAAGCAGAGTTAAAATTATGGAGGTACTTCTAACACCACCTTTCCTGAGTGTATATTCACATTCTTCTAGGGTGGTCATGGAGAACATATACTTCTTAGATCCCTTAGTAGCTTTGTCAGTCTTGACCTTGAAATGCACAGATACCTTAGTTAGAAAGAACCCATAAGGAAGCCCATGTTTTCCTTCTGGTGCATTTACCACCTTGATTACATGCTCAATCATGATTGTAGGAACGTTGATGGATTGGAAGTTAGACAATGCCTCTATAAGCACCAGGTCTGTGATAGAAGCAACAATGCTACCCTCAGCCCTTGGAAGCAACACTTTGTTGACCAACTCCAACATGAGTTGGTACTCCGGTTTTATCTCTCTCTTTAGGAGTCTTACCCTTGCACATGCATCTTCTACCACATCTTTGGCAATCTTGACTTTGAAATTTCTTGAAGAAACTCCATCAATGGTCCTTATTCCTTCAATAGGAACATCCAGAATTTCACCAAAAACCTCTTTATTCAAAACCACCTCAGTCTCGTTGATTGATACAATAAGGGTACTGTGATCATAGGAGTAGCAGAGATTGGCAAAGAACTCAGCTACTTGTACCTTGTAAGCAATTGGGACTGGTGAAGCAAACAGATGACTTTATTTTTTAAATTCAATGATTTCAAGCAGTCCTCGCATCCCAAATTTGTTAGCAATTTCACGGTCAAAACACGCTACCCATCAACACCTTTTGTTTCTTCAGATTTTCCCTTCTTTTCTTTTTACTCTGAGCGACAGTTTTTCCCACCTTCTACTTCTTTAAGGAACCTAATTAATTCATTGCCTCTATCCTTCCTTTTCTTAGAAGATTGAGTTCCTTTGGTAGATTTGTCACCCCCCAACTAGTGTGACCCTTTGCTTACTCCTCTTCTTCTTTTCCTTCTTTCCTGTCTTAGAGTTTTTCCTCTTAAGTGGAGCATCTTCTACTTCTACCTCTTTTTCATTATTTTCATCATTAACTGCTGCAGTCTCCACATCTACCATTTTAGTTTCATCAACCAATCGACTTCTCACCGGAGAGCCTCTAGTCTTTTTTAGTACCTTTTGCCTTATTGGCCTGAAGAGCCGAATCTAGAGCGACCTTTGCAGCCTTCTTTCTCAGCCTAGTTCTCAGTGCAGTTTGAGAAAAGGTAGTTCTCATAGTAGATGCAGATTCTGTGGATTTTTCATCCCTAGATCTTTTTTTTTCAGCTTAAAGATTAGAAGTATTTTATCCTCATCAAATTCATCAGCACGGTCATTATGACCATGATCCTTCTATGGTGAAATCTCAGCCAGAGGTATAACTTCATGAGGTACAGGCTTAGGATTTAAAATTGAGTCTAAGTTCATTCTAGATGAATCTGGTGTCTCATTCCACACAAGAGATATCCTGAGTTTTGATTCAGGTGCTCTTTGAGAAGGTCCCTCCTTCATTTCCTCTGAAGGTCTTACACTCCCTAAATCACTTATAGTGCTCATGCTTTGTGCAATCTCTTCCATAATAACGACGTTACTGTCCAACCCACCAGACTATGCTTAACCAATCCCAGAAATAGACCCATCCACTTTTACGAGATACTCCTCTACTGACTCCTCTACTCCTTTACTGAGATCAGAGAAAGGAGAGTTACCTTCTTGCATATTACTCGTTTCCACACTATTATTGTAGATTTATGCATTTTGTTCCACTTTTTCACTCACAGCTTTCTCCTCATGCATGTCCTGAGATTTTTCTTTATCTAGGTTCGACTTCTCTGTTTTCCCAATACATTGACTCATAACCTCTGCTCCATTATCTTGTCCTTCCATTTCATTAGTAGTTAGAGAGTATCTAGACACAAACACTGTATGACCACTACTGACAGAGTCAGGTTTTTCGATTTGATCAGGAATGGTTGATGAAGGTACAATTTTTCTGGGAGTTCGGCTGGAGACAAGGGATTTTAAGGAAGTGGTGATAGGATTTTGATCAATAGGAGTTTGGGGTTTTGGGGAGGACATACGTTGTTCTGATTCAGACGGAGTTTGGGCTTTGTACGGAGAGAAAGTGGGGGCAGTTTCAGTTGAAGCTTGAATGAAGGATTCTTCGTTAGACATTATGGTTATTATTATTTTTCCATTCTGGGGAGGATGAATAGAGTTTAGAGATAAATGGTTTGTATGCCGAAGAAAAGAAGTGAGGGAGCAATTTGAGGTTTTTGATCTCAAGTGAGTAAGGGAACGAGAAATCACAAGTGTTTTAATAGGTAAAGTGACAAATGGGTCGAGTTGTGAGTTTTTTTTTTATCAGGTCGATTTAGATAAGGTGTAACGTTTGGAGGAAGATTTCAAAAATTAAGAGGGAGCAGTTTTGGTGACTTGGAAATTAAATGACAATATAATTTCATACAGGTGCTGAAGAGACTACTAACCTGAGTTGTAGAGATCAGTTCTCTTGACTATTTTGGTTCAAAAAAAATCCGGGCAAATGCTCTAAAATATGCATTATTACTTATGCATGCGTTGTTCTGAAACATCCATGCATGTATACCTGTAACAGTACATATGCGAGTTAGATATCACCGAAAAATACTTTTTACCATAATGTTCCTTTCCTCTTATCATAGCCATTGTAGAAAGGACGGAGCTTCTTCTAAACATGTTGTCTACTTAGTTTCAGCAACCTGGTCTTTCATATTGCATAAAATGTTTGGCCTTGTTGAATAAGTTCATGCACTCAACAACCATTCTCAGAAACATCACACTTTCTTGAGAGGTAGAAAGGACCAGGTCTTTCATGTTTGCTTTAACACGGATTCTTTGATTACATATCTTCAATCTGTGCCTTCTACACCTTTACTGCATCTTCTTCAGTAGTAGCCATTTATTTTCTTGACAACCCTTTTCTCACCCAAGTCTTCTGACTGGATTATTGACTCCATTTGGGAACCAGCACCAAATTGGGTCCCTTGGAGTGATGAATAGTGTGGATTGAGCTTCCTCATTTCAATTAAGATAAGTCTTCTCTTTTATGGTTTAGACTGGATTCCTCCTCTCTTGGCTTCTATTTTGCATTATCTTCATTGTGGAGATAGTTGGAGCTACTGGTGTTTTGAGATCCACACTCTTGTCTGCTCTTTGTGCTCATTGGTGTGGTTGAGATGCAGGTCCCTTGTATAGATTCCTCTAGCTTGACGTTCACTTCGTTCACGATTTTCTGAGGTTCCTTATTCTTTCGAGCTCAGCTTCAAGACCCATTTTGGATTGTACACGTTTGATCTCATGCTCAATCTGAGCTCTACTATCCTTCTTCTTTCCTCTAAACTGTTCATCCATAAGCTCTTTGATATGACTATTTAGAAGAAGGTTTTTCTTAGTTACTTCCTTAACTTGTTCCCTCAGATCTGCAATGCAAACCACTATGTCATCTCTTTCTTGTTCGGCACTGTTAAGTTTCTCAGTTAAAATCTCCTTTTCTTTAATGAGTCCACAATTCTAATTTATAAACTTCTTCGCCAAGTAGACTAATCTTTAATGAGAGCAACCCTCCAGCTATACTTCATCATCAATAGGATTCACTCCATCCTCCTTGCTTTCATCATCAGTCCCAGATTGTTCCATGAGAACAACATCTGATTTATCCGTTGAGAATTCATTTCTGACAGCAATCTTGGGAGAATTTCTTGAGTCGGCTTCATCTTCAGATTCTCTCATGAAGTCTTTCCAGGCAGTTAAAACCTGCCTCATTTGATATTCAGCTACTTCTTTGCTTCTAAGCCCTTTTGTCAAGCACATGGTTCCTTGTAGCTATTTTGTTGGAGTCTTCCTTGAGGTAATCCTACTTGAGATTTTTTCCATGGCTCCTTTTCTTCAGAAATCTAGCACATCTTCGGGCTAATCTTTGAAATCTGCGAGTGAGATGTGCCATTTCTGATTTATTATCATAACTTGAATCTCTTCTACTCTCACCATCCAGGCCATTCCTCTTCTTTTCCCTTGCCTCCTCTTCTCTCAGATCTGACTTTCTCGTGAGCTCATGCATCTTGAGATCACTAATGAGCTCATCAATGGTTAGATTTTGGAGGTCCTTGGTTTCAGTAATAATATCTACCTTGTTTAACCAAGAGTTTGGAGCGCATTTAGCAGTTTTGAATTAGAAACTTTATCTCCATGATTACGCCCTGAGAGTGAAGTTCATTTATGATTGAGGTGAATCTAGCATGCATATTGTGGATAGATTCACTGTCCTTCATTCTGAAAAACTCATATGTTTTGGTCGCGTCTGACGAGCATCCCAGATGTTCCTTGCAAATCTGCATGAAGAGTTGCACCTGTACTCATCAGTCTCAAAACATTTACTCTTAAAATTTGGTGACCATGAGCTGGATTTTCCTTCTTTGTTTGGTGAAGCAGCCATGAGAACGATCCTTTCTAGGTGTTAACCTTTTAGAAAGAACTTTCTCTAATACCTATTGTTAGTAGCTATGCATCCACCAAAACAATATATAAAGAGACCTAATTATCTACTAGTTCCCTTATGCAGTGTAGTAAGTAAATAACACAGGATGTTCACGTGGAAAACTCCTTGCTTAAGGGATTAAAAACCACGACCTACCACGTAGGATTTCAATTTCACTAACTGAGCAACTTTCAGATTACAACCTCTTGCAATCTAGGAATTAACCTCTTAATCCCTCACCCTTACAATAACCCTATTACTACACACTTTTGACTACCCTAGCTAAGCACCCAACAAAGTTTGACTACCTCTAGCCAAACCAACAAATACACCTTGACTACCTCTAGACAAGTGTACCACTCAAAAACTTAAGTAGGTAAACAGCCTATAAACAACTTTTGAGAATTCAGAATACCTACACAACAGCTTTAGAGAAGAGTAGGTTTACAATTTATAGAGCAAAAGACAGACTCAACAAACTTAAAGACCTTAAACTTCTTCACTGGTAAGGAGTAGGTCCTGCAGTTTGCTGTAGCTTTGCACTTGGAGGCACTTGAAGAACCTTGTGTCGGCTGCTTTTCAGTATGGTCAAATTAGGTTTTTCAAGGCTCACATAAGACCTTGGAACATGTGGCTTATATACTAGGGAAACATGAGAAGTGACATGGAAACAACTCGTCTTATGTTTGACCTTTAGTCCGCTGCAGCATTGTTGTCCTTGCACACAGTGAACAGTTGCAGCTTTACAACTGTGACTGTTGACTACAAGTTGTACACAGAGAACAGATAGAAGACCAGGTCTCGCTCTGGTTCTTCACGGTTTGACCATCATCAAAATATAGAACGTATCATATCTTATCAACGAGGATTTATCATCAAGGGTTGCGGTGCAGTGAGATGGATAAGTTCTATTCGCAAATAATTATGTTTCTAGTTCGTGTTCTAGGCATGGAAAAAGTTCTATTAGGGAGCTCTTCCCCCTTAAATGGCCTTATGCAACTCTAAATTTATCGACACTGAGCGGGAAAACAAATAACACGAAGAATTGTGCCTAGTTGATGGGTCGATCGATACATAAAATTGTCTGGACCAGTAGATCGCTTCAGCAGTCGAATCGTTTTTAAAAATGTTTGATAATTACTAATATTAGTAATCACTTTCTTAAACTTCTACTTACAATTTCCTATATATCTTCTTCTTATTAATTTAATTAGTATTAATAGATGAAACGCTGGAAAACGTGGGAGAAGGAGACGCAAGCAATGGAATATATAGCAGCCAATGGTATGCACCTTCTACTTCTTGATACTATATGAGATCAAGATCAAAAATTTTGAAAAGAGCTTAAATTTTATCCATGATAATGTTATACTTTTTCTATTTCTTAACAAAATAATTGCAATTTAACTTATATATTACAAAAATAAGAATTAGATATAGATAACTTTTGTCACTAATTAAAAAATAACATTCTATTGCTAATTCTATTCAACGATGGATTATCAAAAGTCCTATTAGCTACGCAATTTGGTGACATATTAATTCACAACGAATTTCACAGACAATTCTTATGGTTTTGTAATCTACAGCCATGCCATCCTTCTTTTATGTTACCAATTATGTTATCAATTATTCATACTTAGTGTATATATTTTATATTAATTGAGTAGCTAATTT